>NC_143386.1:54239640-54544559 GCF_980474605.1 Leiobunum rupestre
GAATGAGATGTTTCAAAGATGGCTTGTACTTTCCAATTCCTTTGACGGGTTGATAGGTCATACTCTCGGTGGTGGGACTGTACACGGACTGCCAACTTCCAACGCTACTGCCATTGCTACAACAATTGCAATTTCAGTAAACTAATCCTTCGATTCTTTAGCAGTGATGCCAGATTGAGGGCAATTTCCCACATCTAGGGACATTTTGACCCCTAAAAACGTTATAAAGGGAAAAGGGAAATCTGACCAAAAATTAGCTAAATCTAGGGAAATTCAAGGGGGAAAATTATTTTATTCAAAGCTAACATAAAAATGTCACAACTTCACTAAATTGACTTATTATGAAAGAGTCAATTGATATATTCATAAGTATTTTGTCGGACTCGCTTTAGCTGGCACCCCTGCAATTTGTAAAGTCGTCTACTAAATAACTGGCCCACAGGAACGAGTCTGATCGACTTTTCCCTGCTCTATCCCTAGTACAAACTGATTTTTATGGTAGTAAAATTGTTCCTAGTTTTTATTCATAGCGAGATGAAAATAAAAGTATTATTTTCTTCAGAACATTTGTTATTTTGGTAATTGTTTTAGGCAATTATCATTGTTTTTAGTGTTTTGGAAAACTAGGGAAATTTGGGTCCAAAAAGATAAATTTCAAGGGTCGGAAAGGGAAATTCCATTTTCGCGACCTGGCATCACTGTTCTTTAATCCGTTTCGTTTCGAAATCGGAGATAATAATTTAATGGAAAAGGAATACTAGATATTAAAGTTCATTTTACCCTTCGTCTCCAATGATTTTGGTGACGTCGCTGTGAATGTCAATGGAGTCGTTGATGCTAGTTTTGTCCTTTTTGTCCGCCTCATTGTCCACCGTCAATAGGTTCGGGGAAGGCATCCTTAAGGAGGTCGGGAAGGGGGGACCTATATGTAATATTACGAAGAAATGTTTATTCTGTTCCCCCTTTCGCTTGTATTAAGTATCTATTGAATAGGGGTTCTTTCACGATATTTCTTTAGGGCTTCATTCCCTGTTAGTTTTGTAAGGCAAGTAGACTGGTTTCATCAATTTTGTTCCGGATTTTTTGGAGTGGTTGTACCATAAGTAACGCAATAACATGAAGTGAGGTGGCGGAAAGGTTAGAGCTTTGGCTTCGCAGTAAGAGGAGCCGGGTTCAATCCCAGCTTGTGGCACCTAGGAGCAACAAACAAAGTACTCCACAAAAGGAGAATGCAACCCGTCAAAAGTCGTGCTTTTTCTTGCGTATATTTTTCATTGGTTAGACGCTTTAGCGCCTGTTGCCATCGGAAGGGGAAAATTCGGAAATTTTCTTCCCCCCGCCCGTAAAACGTTCAGCGTAAAGGCTCGTCCAATGAAATTTGTACACAATACTGCGTTCTCCTAGTTTTTGTTGCTCCTAGGTGGCACTGAGTGCAAAACTCGGAACTACTCATGCGTAGAGTTTGCGAGCTCTCTCCCCACTGGTTAAAGGAGTTTTCCACCGAGTTCTTCAGTTTCCTCATTTCATAAAAATTTGTAGAAGTTAACGGTAATAGTGAGTATAGGGAGCTGTTGGCTCGCGTGTCATGAAAGGCTTGCCACCACACTCTTACGCAAATTAACCAGGCCACCTGAATTAAAGGCAATAAAAGTCGCTGGATGACTTTGACCCAAGGTGGTGCCTTGGGTATTAGCCTAGCTGATTATTATTATTATTATTTTTAGAATGCGGCGCCGTGCAGACACATTTTAGGCCCGGCGGAAAATTATCTCATAGTGGGCCCTTCTAACTGAAATTGCTGTTGAATGTGTTCTTATCGTACCGGGTCCCTGAAAAGCACGCTTGTGGGCCCTTTTCCGTAGGGCCCCGGGGATTCTGCCCCCCATGTTTACACAGCCCGGTACGTATGTCAATTAGCCAAAATGATCACCGAACTGACTTTCTGAGTTATTGCCCAATCAAGGTTTAATTCAATACAGAGTCCCCTAGTGGCTAAGTTTGCTACTACTAAGGATGCTAATGTCTTACTCTGGGCGGTTACGATTCCAAGTCGGAACTGGGCTAGAGTGCCAGTGTTGAAAAAGGTTTCTGTACGAAATTTAGGATTAAGACCACAGGAAGTCACAGTCTCATACTCATAACTTAATACCAATGTTAAATTAAAATAATCAGCTAGGCTAATACCCAAGTCATATGCAATCATCTAGTGACTTTTAAAGCCATTAATTCAGGTGGCCGGGTTACGATGCGTAGAAGGGTGGTGGCAAGCGCTTCATGGCAGGCGAGCCAACAGCTCCCTACACTCACTATTACCGTTAACCTCTACAAGTTTTATTATGTTACTTATGACTGTACTGGTATCCATAGGGAAATATTGGTCAAAAATTAGATGCTATACCATTAATTTACTGTGCCCTTTTTACATATACTAGTTAATGAATATTTTTTCTAATTATTTCCGCTGTCCTTTATATTTCCTGTATATCGCTGACATTTGTATAAATAAATTATCACATTAAATCTGGAAATATATTTCGTAATATGTTCCGTTAACGCGTTTATCTTTTAATAGTGTACTGCTTTAGCAAATTAGTGAAAGCTTTTAATATGTGACGCGAAATAATCAAACAAGTTGTGGCGCGAATTTAACTATTTAAGTATTTTCAGTTGCTTAAAGTAGTTCTGACAACTTTGAATTAAATTGTTAATTAGTTATTGAGTCATGGCATAATATCTCATAAACTAATCGACTAAACAAAATTAAGAATGAGAAGTAAAAAAAACTTAACCACAGAACCAAATTTAAAAAGTAGCAAACAATTAATGAAAGTACCGTTAGAAAAAATCAACACTTAGGGTTAATTTGCTTATCTTTTATTCAAAAATTAGTCGCAATACGAAAGATAAATAGGATACGAATTTTAACCAATACGCAGAATACGTTTCGGGTGTAAATGTTAAATAAATTGCCCATTTCGTAGCAGGCTAACAAAAACGTACATCCCCACTTTCTCACTCGCATTAGCTACCCCTTCAATCAACCAGGATCTCGGTTACAACAATAGCTTTGTTGTAGAAAGTCTAATCTTGGATATTAATCTGGTCCCCGAGAAGCGATTTCATTTCATAGCTGAAGCGTTCAGTAAAATACAAAGTGTTTTCATTGTTGCAACTTTTCGCTGCCTTCATTCTGGATTTTATCCCCCTTATAACTCGACTTTCTGGATAAAGTTTGATTTTGAAATAGAAATCACAATTTAATGACATTAACCAATTTTTAACACCGTTTTGTCGTACCTAGTTTTTGTCCTAACCAAATGCACGCGTGAGATAAATTCGATATGAAATTTAAAAAGTTATTTCAAAATAGCTATTGATACCGAGGGGCATTTTCATTGAAAAAGTATACCGGTTTTTATAATGTCATTCATTAAAATAATCGCGTAAAATAATTAACCTCGAAAGGTGATATATTTATGCGTAATATTTAAGTCTTAATTTCTATCCACCGGAACGTTTCAAACAACCTATATTCTTATAGGATTCGTACACGTCAAAAGACTAATAATGATTAGATTGCTTACTTGAAAATCTACCTTCTTCAGAGAATGAGTTGGAAATATTTGTTTTTCATATTTTCTGATGACGCGAATTTCACTCGAAGCGCGTAACGGACCCCTCCAGGTGTGGGGTACTTTCTATATGGGGGCCCTAATACAATAAACGTTGCGAGAGATAGCAACAGCGAAGGTAAACGTCACCTCTCTTACGTCACGCAGTTGTAGTATATCCTTTTAAGCTATGGTAATTAACACATTACTTTTGAAGTAACGCGCTTGGGAAGATGTCGAATGGATGTTTGTGGTAGCACTTATTGGATCTTTTATGGATAATCTTGACACTGTTATTTCTAGGAGCGGTCCGGCGAAATGAATAAACACGCCGTAGACACCCAGCCCTGCTCTTTCCAAGCCCGTATGCGTGAAATTTGTACCACGTGACACTGATTCAAGTTCTGGAAGAGCGGGAGCGACACCTACCGGAGACCGATTTTGATATTATATAATCATGTTATCGCATATATGCGAAGCCCCATATTTTCCTTCAGAAGCCCGTTTTCCCCTCCTATATCAATCTAAGAATATACTAGAGATTTATCGTACACCTGTTATAGTTACGTTGAACACCGGTACGAGGTTTGTTGTTTAAAATGGGTGAATTTTCGCTGTTTCACTTGACAGTAGGTACGATTCTGGTATTACTGTAAAACGAATCTCTGTTCTTTTTCGTGTAGAATTACTATGGCTTTTCGAAGTAGGTTTTGTATATAAATTAAGGATCCATCATCATTATTACCGTAATTATATATTGAATGAAATTAAATGAAACCTTATTTTTATGGTGAGCCGCTTTTCATAAATACTTTCTAATGATAGGCCTGTAATGTAGATGGCAGCTCACGCCTCTTAAACCTATAAAGACGCGAAATTTTCAAAATTGCGTCGAAATAGGAGGCTTGGAAGTTGGAGGCGTTGAAACACTTGAAACGCACAGTTCAAAAAGGTCTAAAATTAATTAAGTTGATTATTATTTTCAATTTAGGTTAATTTTAGTTTATTATTACGCTTTTTACAGGTTAATCATATACTTTAATTTGAACAGATTGTAATGAACGGAGCCGGTGATAACGAGTGGTTTCGTCTGGATGAATTGACCAGAGAATGCCAACCAATATACTTTCCAGAAGAAAACTTAGATAGAAACAGGTTAAAACTACACCTTATGATTTTACGTAATTGAGGTTTTAATTTGATACACTAATCGTTAGAATAAGACACGAGCTTATCGTAAAAATCGAAAGAATTATGTCCACTATGGTTGACATTACGCTAGACAACGACATTCCCCATTTCTCTTTGAAAAGAAGGAAGGAATGGCATAACATCAGGCAAGTGCGTTTTTCAGTTTCGGTAGCAAAGGCTTAATTTTAAATTTCGTTGCTTTCCGTTTAGATTCGTACGTGGTGTAGGTTTATCCCTGAAAGATGAAGCTACCACGTCGAATGTAAATTCGGTTTTAAAGAAGAAGAAATTTAGTTAGTTTAGACTTTTTTCTCCTTAATCCGCTTAACGACTTTTAAAGGAATAATTAATCGATTCTCATAGCTCTCATCGTGTTCTTGTTGGACAAAATTCACGAGTTGCTTTTACACGATGGCTACTCCACCAAACGGTATCTTTTCATTAACCCCGATTTTAGTATAATATAGCTAATTAATTTTATACTAATTAGTGACGTCTTTTACCAAAACAAGCCTCTATTCGTTGAGCAAAAGGTACTCGACGATATAATTGATGACTTGTCCTGCATGTTCAAAGTGCCGAGGAAAGAACTTAGGATTGTAAGGAATACTTAGAACAAATAAGGAACAATTATAAAATCGCGAATTATTTACACAGTTGGCGTCATCCAAGGGTTACGTGGTGGGCAATCTAGAGTTTATAGACACGGAGGATAAATACATTACCTGTCAGGGAAACTCCGTAAGTTTGCGGTATTCAAAAATATCACAACTTTCTAGAACATGTAGCATTTCGTGTGCCTTTAAAATCTTTTATTTTTAGCCGATTTCAGTGCCGACCGATGTTGACGCAATAACAAGTTAGTTGTATCAGAAGTATATAGAGTGTTGTCGTCTGAAACCCTGCGTCGTCACCATTGTAATTTGCCTATTGATAAAAAACGGTAACTGTCATGGCGGCCACTATTAACACTACAGCTGTGACGTTACAAGTTTTCAAAATCGTATCAGACGACTACACTCTATAATAAACATCTTAAACCTGTGGCTAAACGTAACAGTGGTTGGCAATTTTCATTGGTCAAAAATTCTTTAAAGGGACACACCGGCGTTCGAATTTAACCAGTTTCATGGGTTTGTTTCCAGAAGATGATTGGTCGTATCCAGTGGCGGCGCCAGGAATTTTCGCGAGGGTAGGCAAACCAAATAAATGGGCCCCCGACCCGGGACCCCCCTTTTCTCAACGAAATGCTTCAATAAAATAAAGTACTGATGTACATGACGAACAAAAAAGTTCTAACAACAGTAAAACGAGTCCAAATATAACAGAACTGGTTTTATTTACTAGGAGATACCTAAAAAATTTCTAAATACATTATCGACAATTGTTTCATTGTTATTTATAAATAATTTTATCTCTTGGGACAATTTTGAGACCCTTTCTAGATCAATTTGGGGCCCCTTATAGGGTGATTTTGGGGCCCCTCAAAAATTTTCAGGTAGGCAGTGGCCTACCTGGCCTACCCCCTAGCGCCGCCACTGGTCGTATCTGTTACCACGCGGTAAATCCGGGCCGAATTGTTTAAAACGCTAGTGTGGCCCTTTGAGTGACGTAACCTACAGCCAATGAAAAAGCTATCCAATTAGCACTTTTATTATACACAGAGCCACGTAGCGGCCAACGTGAGAAGCTCATAAATTGTTGGATTTCGTCTGCTTTGTCGACGCTTTGTGATTTATCGTTTGCTTAGCAGACTGAAATCCAGCAGTTTTTGAAGTTCTCACAATATTATAGATATTTATATATTATATACTTATATATATTTAGCATACTTTTATGATAAGAATTTCAATAAAATTTCTATTTTTAAGTTGTAGAATCGCAGGCTAGATTTATATTGGTTGTAGAAAAGGATGCTACATTCAGGAAATTATTGGACGACGATTTTCAATCTCACGTCTGCCCATGTATCATCATAACAGTAAAATAATTTAAAATTACAGGTGATTAATTCAGAAATTCTATTTACAACTGAATTGATTTAAAGGGTAAAGGTTTTCCTGATGTAAACACCAGGGAATTAGTCCGAAAACTGTGGTTGGAACTTAAAATTCCCGTTTTGGTGTTGTCCGATTGTGACCCAGATGGTAAATTTATTTCGTTGTTCTTTAAATTAACATTACAAATATTAAATTTATGAAATCTCAACTAGGAATTGAAATTTTGTTGTGTTATAAATACGGATCTCGTGTATGTTAATTTATATAGTAAATATATTCATGAATTAAATTCCTTTTACTTTAAATTAACTTTTCTTTAGGCAATGTCTTTTACCAATGAACGTTTAACTGTTCCAACCATCAAATGGGTCGGAGTCCACCCAAATGATCTTTGTAGGTCAGTTTTTGATCTTCTTACTTCCCTGAATAAAATTATTCATGCGCATATTTTTCTTAATTTAGATTTAGTATCCCCGACATAGCTACAATGCCTCTGACCCCTCGAGAGGTTAATAAATTAATTGGATTTCTGACGCGACCGTACGTCTGTGATTGTCCACAGTGGATTAATCAGGTTTTACATGGGGAAGAGTCAATTAAATTTTTTTTATGTTGAAAATATCTTTTAAAACAGATAAGGTTGATGATTGAAATGGGAAGAAAGGCGGAAATCCAGGTTTTCAATGAAATTTCAGCCACTTTCCTCAGCACAGTTTATTTACCGCATAAAATTAAATTGGCTGGCTACTTATAAACATTTTATTTGTATTTTATAATTTTATTTAACCACCAAACATGATTTCTTCTTCTTTTGCAATGGAGTGATAAATACATAAGGATGAAATTTTGTCTCGATTGGTATTTATAATTGAATTTTAAGTTAATCAGCTGGTACGATAGTTAGTACGAATTTGTTGATTGAGCCAAGCTTAGGTAAATGTGAAGGGTGATAATGCCCATGGCTGTTGTAGCGATAGCTTTGAAAATCAGTACAGTCCAAGGTCCAAGACTAAACAGTTGGTAGATCAGTTCAATTAGTAAGGGTCGGTAGCAAGCTATGGCCAAAAGTAGTAACACAATTGGTACATGAGTACGATTCAGACTATGACGGCTCCACAGCCAAACTAAGGTTGCCACCATTATGTAATGGATCAAGCTGATATTGCTATCAAATGAGATTTGCAGGTAACGAACGTCAAACTCCAGTCCTCCTGCTCCAACCCACAGTGGTATAAACCTGGTCATGACAAACTCGGCCGAAGCCCATCCCAGACCAGCCACAAGGAATTTAGTTTCTCCTTTTCCAGCGATTTTGGTCATGACAACATGCAGTCCGGCCAAATCAGCAAAGTCTACAGTGGATTTAAGAAACTCGTGGACTACATCAACACCACCAACCACAGTTGGACCCAAACTGCTATCACTGGTCGGAAAGAACGTGGCAAGTAGGAGCATTTTACACAGTTGAGTTACCATGTACATAGATCCAGCTTGAGCGCATTTCCAAAAAGAACCATACTCAGCTAAACCAGTGAATTTGTAGGTCATGAAGTATGGGACGCAGGCCAGAGCCAGGCAGTTTACAAAGTGGAACATAGACATTTTCCACCTGAAATATTGTTATATAAATAAAAGGAATAAAATATCGCCAAGTTTCTATCGCACCTCGTGTGGGATTTTCCTCGTTTAAGGTGAAAGGACGACTAATAAATACTTCTCTCAAAGCAGACGACAGGAATTTTGCTTTTCCTATTTTACCAACCAGGACAACTTCTAATATCAACTCTACTTTAACAACAGTTAAATTACACTAACCTTAACCTCTTGTCTTGCAGCGAAATTTCTCTTTTCAAGCAATTCAAAGTGGGCCCACGCTTTCCTGGTTTTTCTTTATAGTCTTTCACGTCTATAACTCTAACACTTACAAAAACAAGTGAAGAAACGATGTTTTAAAAACACCTATTCTCCTAATCCATAAATTTAACTTGTATCTGAAATCCTGTGCATATTGAAACTGCTACCTATGCGTTAAAATTTTATCAGCAAATTAGAATTGACGCATCTTAGGTGATCTGTGAAAGTAAACTTATATATTCTCGTATATATAAAATAATAATTAAATTATATAAAATGGTAGAACCATTTAAAGAATCTGCTGGTCTTCCAAATACTCATTTAAATCAAAAACTTAGTAAAATATTAGATTTGAGATTGGAATCCGATAAGGTAACTTTCAGTCTACTTTTAATAGGGAATTGTCTTTTTTAATACTAAAACATGTTTTTTTCTCCAGGATACATTGGAAGCTTTAAGATCTCTATCAACAATATTTGTAGAAAATAACATAAGAACACGTAGAAATTTACGTAGTGATATTGAAAAGAAAAATCTATCTGTAAATGAAGAATTTGTACAGGCATTTAAAGAGGTTAAAGAAGTGCGTATTACATTAAGCTTTATGACAATAATTTTTACACTTAAGTATTAAGAAATTATATAAATAGGTACTAGATAAAATGTGTCAAGATATACACGTAATGAGTAACCATTGCAAGGATATGACTGACAGGCTGCAGGTATTAAATTTGCGTTAATTGACGTGTGGTATATCATTTCTAAAAGCTCTACCAATTACATTTTTAGGAAACCAAAGCTCAAACGCATGATTTGATAAGTCAAACTACAAAACTAAAAAATGAATGGTAAAAATTTTAGAATTCTACGATGGAATTATTTCTCATGGTTTTTTTTTAATATTTACATACATTTTAAAGCCAAACAGTTCAACTGAAGCAAGATATAATATCCTCTTTTTTGAAAACATTCCAATTGAGTCCCGAAGAAATAAAATGTTTAAGAGGCAGTAGAGATGGGAAATTAGAAGAGGGGTTCTTCAACGCTTTAGCTCGTGTGAAAAAGATTCATGAAGATTGTAAAGTTTTGCTGCGAAGCAATCAACAAACCGCTGGGTAATTAATTAATAATGTTATTACATATTGCAATGGTCTAATTTGATACTATAAAAATGTAACATGTTTAAAAAACAGGTTGGAAATAATGGAATCTATGGCGTTACACCAAGAAGCGGCTTATGAGCGACTATACAGATGGACCCAGAGTGAATGCCGTTTATTGAACATGGAGAATCCTGATATAAATCCAATGCTGTGGCAAGCTATGGAAAACTTACAAGATCGGCCTGTACTATTCAAATATTCTTTGGATGAGTATGCTACTGCGAGAAGAGCCGCTGTCGTCAGGGGTTTCATTGATGCCTTAACTAGGGGAGGTCCAGGAGGCACTCCTCGACCAATAGAACTACATTCTCACGACCCATTACGTTATACGGGAGACATGCTAGCTTGGCTCCATCAAACTTCAGCTTCTGAGAAAGAAATGTTGGAGGCTTTGCTAAGAAATTGCACCAAAGAAGGACTCCAAGATGACATTAAACAAGCGTTGTCCCACATAACGGAGGGTCTATGTAGACCATTGAAAGTGAGGGTGGAACAGTTGATAGTTTCGGAACCAGGAGCCGTAATTCTGTTTCGACTTTCTAGTTTGCTTAAATTCTATCATCATACTATTAGGTACATTTCATTTTACCATTTTAGTAGACAGATTTCTTTTAACTTAATTTGTTACCCTTTGACAGTCAAGTTATGCAGATCACCTCCCAGCTTCTTGGGACGTTGGAGGAGTTGCGTTGTCTGGCTCAAAAGATGTTCTACAACAGTTTAACATGTCACTGCAACCGCCTTATTGAACAAGCAGAGCTGCCACCAGCTGGTTTGGGACCAACTGAGGCTGTAATTCAAACATTGGGCCTTATGAGAGAGGTTCTGTCATGCCAGGACGCCTGTTTGGTCTCCATGAACGACCGTCAACAAGATGTTCCTCAAATCCTTCAAGCCATGATTGAGCCTTTACTGCAACTATGCCATATGACAGCATCCAAGTTGGCTACGGCAGACATGGCAGTTTATATGGCCAATTGCATCTACCAAATGCATTCTACACTTGCCTTATTTGAATTTGTCGATCAGTGGTTGGAAATGCTTCAAGCTCAAGTAAAAAACCCACAATGTTTTGACCTTAAACATGCCTTATAAATGGGTTTTATTGAAGATGGATGCGCATTTGGATACTCTAGTTAGTGAGCAGGCGTCTCATATTGTTTCTAACTTGGCCATGGGAGCTGTTTATAAGATTCTTCAAGATTATCAACCAAAACAAGGACCTCTGTCCAACCTCCCAGGATGTGATTCGTTGGCTATTCAAGCTATTGGGGTAAGGAAAATTAGCATAGCTTCAAGTCAAGTTGTTTTTTCTATATTCAATGTTTTTTTCTAAAGAATAAGCTTGATACGTTTTTGGGATCACCTGATACATTAATTATCGCCCAAAGTCACCTTCTGCTCAGTACAACTATGAGGTATAACTATTTATTACTTAATTGAAACCAAAATTGGTCTTATATTGTAATGTAATTTCAGACAAGTGCTACGCAAGAGATCTATTGAAATTGTATGTGATTTCTATGATCAGCTCTATCGTGCTGTTCATTTGCTTTCAAACAATTATCCGGAGCCAAATTCTCTGTTACCTCGTAGTCCCGAACAAGTTAAAAGCTTGCTCGTTTAAATTAAAAATCTATTCGTATAATATATAAACTGTCACTATTCAAATAAAAGTTACATATGTGTTACCAGAAAAGTACTTCATTGTGTATTTGTAATTTTGAGATAAATGACTTTAATCTGAAATAGAACTCTTATAAAGTGTAAGAGCTTACTATACCTCCGGCTTTTAAATTTGTGATGACTTGATTCAAAAGATCTGAGTGGTTTTTCATTCGAGGTTTTGGCCAACAAGATTATTGGAGGGTCAGAGTAAAATGTAGATTCACAATCCTTCAATATGTAACATCAGGAATTCCAAACCCTTTTTGGTAATGGGATGCCAGATTATCAATCGAAAACCCTCCAAAATAAAACTGAAAAAAGCCTAAAAAACTGCCAATCCTTATTTTGAAAAGCAGTCCAAAAACTGTCGATTTTTTCCAAAAACAAACCGAAAAATTGACCTCACAAATCTGAAATTGTTTTATTTGAAAATTTAAGACACATACCATACGTTTATAATACTGTGACATAAGTGTGACACTTCCTCTTTTTAACATGCAAAGGTTTTACTTAGAGCAATTCACAAAACATTTTGGGATTTCGTCGCCGTTTTTGCGTTTGCTCGCAACAGTGTCACATGTAACCTTTGACAGCGCCTCACTAGGGGGAGATTTTCTTCTTGTGATGACGTCACTCCATGACTAGCTCTCAGTAAAATATTCCCAAAAGTGACAAACTTATGGAAAAATATTATAGACTCATGATAATATTATTTATTTATTTATTTATTAACAGAAAAATATCTACCAAGCCAGCAAGGCTTTTGTGTAGATTTCAAATACATATGCGTGAAACAGATACAATAGGATAAACTATACAGAAGGTGAGATCATAACGCGCGGTTAAAATGCTCATAGTCCCAATTTATTTAAATAAAAGTAAAATATAAATTAAATCCATTTCGTGTTGACGAAGATGAGCGGATTATTTTATTTATTTTAAATTTTAATAGTTTTGGCTCTTGGCGGTATTCTCAATATTAAAAGCCCCAAAAAAACACTGTGAGCCCATTTTCCACCAACAGCCAACCCTTTTAGGCTTTTATTTCCAGCCAATTTTCTTGAAAAGAAGGGCAATTGGCTGCTTTAAGCCCAACATGACATCCCTGTTATTGGTATGATAATTTGAAATTACCAATCGGACCTATTTCTTAATGAATGTTACGAGCGAAATATTAGTTGGGAGGGGAAAAGGGAAAGTATGCCTTCGGGAGGGAAGGAAGTTAAAACCCACAAATAACGCCTCGTAGTGAGGAACGGAGGAACTAAGTAGCACTGGTCAAAGTTATTGTATCTTTTTATTTTTCGTCGTTCTGTGGAGATGCTATCGCCATCTACCTACGATATAATACCATAGACTAAAAAAGGTCTTTTATGTGGTCGATCTCGAGGCGAGCATTCATTAAACCTTTAGCATACGAAAGTACACGGATTGTCACTCTTTTGGTAATTATGTCACTTTTGCGCTATCGTTAATTAGTTCTTGCCCTAGGCTATGATACGCTTAAGCTAAGTCATATGAAACTTGTGACATTAAAGCTTCAACTTTGAATTGCCAGTTACGAGCTTATTTCGTCCAGCCGGGGCCTCCACCGACTAATAAAATGGACGACGTAGGCTCCAAAAATTAATTTAGGAAATCCAGATACGTTATTTGAGGATTAAAATTAAAAGAAATGATTAACTGCCCCACCAACATTTTCCAGAGTTGGCAAATTTTGGTTGAAATGTCGACGAACTTTAGTCTTAAAGGGAATATAACCTGGCCGCTCCCTCCTATGGCTTTAGAGGTTTCGGTGCTACTTACAAGGAGAGTACCCGAGGTGTTTATTGCCGATTTAGTTCAAAGTCGGCCGTAATGTGGACCTATATGAGATATGAAATTTCCCAAAAGGAGACGTTGCACTACCCATTCGATTTGCCATGTTAGTGGGGGCAGGGCCGGATTAAACAATAGGCTGACTAGGCCGGGGCCTGGGGCACCAAGTCTACAAGGGGCAACAAGTCTACAAGGGGCACCAAGTCTACAAAGGGCACCAAAATTAAATTAAAAATACAAAAATTTTATAATTTACTTTTCATAAAATATTTTTTTCCTGGAGTAATTTTAGTAAATGAGTCCACATTTATCGATACCATGTAGCGTCACTAAAATAACCGTAAAGTCAGAAAGTCTGCATTGAAATTGTATTTTCCATCCATTTGTCAATTATAAATTGCTGAATGGGGGCACCAAAACTAGCTTGGGCCTAGGGCCCCACAAGGTCTTAATCCGGCCCTGTGTGGGGTCTTCCATACAGATCGCGCCGTAGGTTGTATACCATTTAAACTTCGAAAAAGTCCGCCAAACCCATCTTTAATTTCCGAACTCCGAAAAGCTTCTGTCAGTGTCAGCAACTCCCCGCCCCAACGGCCCGCAGAATTCCTTATCTCCTAAATGCACCCCATTACTTGAGCCTGCTACCACGGACCATGCCGCTACACACCCGACGGGTAGTAATTGCGGGCTTAGTTATTTAATTTCAAATCGCAATTTCACACACAGAAAACTGCACTCCAGTATAGACTTTTTTACACCACATTCTTAGGGAATCATAGCCGGGGTACATAGGGTTTAGGGAGTTAACCCATCTTGAAGGTAAGGAATTTCAGAAGTAAAACTAAATGTATCTCGGCTATGGCACCCTCCTGCTCCTGTAAAATAAGTTATGGGGGATTGAGGGGGGGGAGAATATGCGTATAAAAGAGTGTATACTGCCAGAGATCATTCACAAAGAAGGCTCCTACAACTTCGAACATCATGCTTTATTCGCGACCATAACGAGTCTAGATGGAGCTGCGGCGCCACTTTATTCAGATGTAGAGCTTATGATGTAGCGTCTGCTATTGTCAAATTATTGGTAAAATTTCAAAATCTAGTCTAATGGGGAAAGACAAAACTGTTATAATAAAATGCAAATATTAATCAACACACCTGGAAAATCTTGAAAATCTGGAAATATCAGGGAATGCGATTGTCGATAGAAAAATCAGAGGAATTCAATTTTGTTTTGGTAAAAATCAGGGAATTTTATGAAAGTTCAGAAAGTTTTCCCCAATGAGTACAAATTTACATCTTATAAAAAACGTATTTACATTTTTGCACGAATAATACTAAAAATACACCTTTTATATGATTATATGGAACCAATTTAGCTTAAATGACAATCATGAAATGAGTTACTCTGTAAATCTTCATTTAAATCTTGCATCTGGAAAAATCTGGGAAATATCCATGGGAAAACCTGGAAATATAAGGGAAATCGGGTTGCCATAATTTGTATGAACTATGTTAATCTTTTATAGCTTCTATTTCATCCATCGTTACCTTCTAATACGCGAAATTGGATACCCTAAAAACAGGGCCGTTTTAATCCTTCAGTAGGCCTTACCCAAAAAAACTCATTTACCGTCTTTTCGGACACTTGGGCCTAACAGGGTTGCCACTGTACCTGGAAAACCAGGAATTCCTGGAAAAGTCGGGGAATTTTAATATGGGTATAAAAATCCTGGAAAAGTTAACGAATTTTAAAAATTAGTCTAAAAGTCAGAGAAATGTCAGGGAATTTAATTTCGTTTGCAAATAGGAAACTTTTTCTAAAATATAGGTTAAATAACAAAAAATATTGGCAGAAAATTAGTCAGGGAAAATCTCCGGAGATGGTCAGGGAAAATCTGAGATCTCCGGAGATGGTCAGGGAAACCTAGAAAAGTCAGGGAATTTGATTGTGAAAAAACTGTGGCAGCACTGCCTAAGGTGGTGCCTTGGGTCATGGAGAAAGAAAGCTTTCTTTCTCCATGCTTGGGTATTAGCCTAGCTGATTATTTATATACCTTCGTAAGCCCTTTTATATGGAATAGTAGACCCTTATTTATACTAAAATTTTCGTAGGCCCTAGGCACTTCGCGTAGTCTGCCTTATGGATAAGACAGCCTTTGCTTAAAAACTCATAGAAATACTATTTATATATACGCTACTGGCTGACAAATGCTAATAAGCTACCAACTATAGTTTTCGGCGGCCACCAAAAGAGGGCGTAGTGATAGTCTTCGGTCGTGAATACTCATTTAAATATGTAAATTGTAATGTTAAACAAAATGTAAAATGTTGCATCAGCTAATGAATGTGGATGTTTTAAGTTCCATACTTCTCTCGTAAATGGTGGTATCAAGAAAAGCTTCAATAATATGCGAGTGAAAATTCTAGTTACGCCACTGGTCTTTAGTGGTATTTTTAACACAGTGTAAGCATATTTTGACGCACCAGTGAACTTATATCATGCTTATATCATTAAATCAAAAATCGTGTAAAGTAGTCGTTCATGGCCTCCTTATTTTGAATAAATTTCGGATCTTTTAGAAAATAAATATAAAGCTAAGAAAAACGGGTTAATCTAAAATAGCTTTCGAGTAATAGCCACTTTAATGCTTTCTAAAACGCATTACTAACATGTCTGCGAATTTTTGCGGAGGTGTAAACATACGCCAAAAGCCCCTAGTATTTTTTTACGTTAAAGATAGCCTAAACTAACTCAAAGGTCTTTGGCGCGTCCCCCACCTCGATCTCTATCCCCATCATGTTAAATGTTCAGTAGGCGGACGGGTATTTCGAAACTTGTTAAAAAAATTCGCCTACGATTTCGTTCACTAACTGCCAGAGCTTGAGCGAATAAAGTAAGGCACTCGTGGAAATATTGGAGGTGGCTAAATTCAGATTACACCGGATAGGGATTTATATTGAGAAATAATAAAAAGAGAGATTCACGCCCCCACGTTGCGTCCCAAATGATACCTTGGCCAATTAAAGTGGGTTACAGGAGAAAACACGCGTTTTTTGTTGTATGAAAACCTCAATTCGTCGATTGGGAAATTGAGCGATTTATTTATTTATGATAAATAGTTATAAAAAAATATAAAAACAATTTTAAATAAAAAAAATTATAAATAGAAATTCGCTTGTGAAAATATTTCAATATATTAGGGTCTAAATAGACATCCAAATCCGCCTTCCAGTACCTACCGTTTCGCGGGACAGTATTTGTTGAGTTGGAGAGTTAGGCCTAGTAAATGAACTTAATCAAATCGTGTTGGCGCCATTTATCGTGTTATTGGAAAACTAAACCTTACTATATTTTGCAAAAATGTCTGCTTACAGAAACAGATGGCGCCAACACGATTGGATAAAGTGGAAACTTAAGCCTAATTCTCCTACTCAAAACTTCAAAAGAAACGTGTCCCGCGAACCCCAGATTTGTTTGGATCTCTAGTTTATACTCGGGTCTAATACGCAAATTAATAGACCCAAACGTGGATTTTCACTCGCGCTCAATGAGACTTTTCAGTTTATATAGTGCCTCGTAGCGACCAACGTGAGAAGTTCAATTTAAGGCTAGTCTTCCGCCAAAAGTTACCGATTTCTGACACTAGATGGCGTTCTAGATCGAGCAGGGGGATCCCCCATTAAAACCAACTAGCAGTAGCAGTCAACGATAAAAGCACTCTTATAGCTGCTAGGCAGACGAAAATCTAGCAGGTAATTTAATTTATCGCATTCATCGTTAAACGAAAATATTAATTACTTTAGCCCCAAAGTTTAATATGGCGTTTGTAAGAAATTTAAAAGATTAAAAATATTCTTAAAAATAAATATGAACAGAAAATAAGACAAGTTGCCATAGCACGTAATTTCAAAGTTAATGAAAAATGAAATTCATTTCAAATAATCGTGCGACTTTTAACCCTTCGTACGTTTAATTAACTTAAGGGTAACCTATAATTATACATTTAGAGGAATTTATTTTGAAACCAGTGGCTCACGCGAAAATGCAAATCTAATTATTAAAAAAGAAGTTAAAATAACGTTTTTCAAGGCTATATGCTAGTTTAAGTTTTAAACCCAGTTTTTAAGCATGTACCGGTATTATAGATGTAATAGAAAGATAGAAATTTTCGTTTTCAATCCACGTTTATTCGAAACTTTATTTTGAACTTTGCTTCAGTAACCTCCTAAACGTGCATTTCCTATTTCGTTATTCTGCTATATTTTTTATGATTATTAAACATTTTTGTCCTTCCCCGCAGTCCGATCTAACTCTTCACGGTTGACAGTAGACGCTATTGTAATGACAATAAAGGCTAGACTTCCCCTTTACTGAAAAGCGGTGACCTTCGGATATATATTTTTTTACGTAAGTATCGGTAGTCAAATTTATATAGCGGCTACTACGAATGGAACGTTTTTATTTATATCACGTGGTACCGTCCCACCAATCACGGGGTTCTAAAGGTATCCCGGTTCTCTATAACGTTTACACTGGCCAAGGTTCGTTTAACGTGTTGATGTGAAAAAATGTCTACGTCTCTTCAGCCCCCTCTCGCGTGATGAAACGGCAAAGCTTTCTTATGGACAACGCCGCGCGACGATGTAGAATTTTAACTTTCCCACCACTTCCAGTTTTCAACGTTTTCTTTTCATTACAGTGGTTGGAAGCGTTCTGGGAAGGTGTATTTTTACCTGAGAGCGCTCTCCTTTGAACGCGAGCAGCCACGTTGGGCGGCTCGTTTTTCGGCAAAAATATTGTCGGTGTACTGTCAAAAGACTTTTTTTAGAACGTTTTCAAGACGCTTTTAAGTGCTAAATTTTTTATGATTCGCCAATGGAGTTTGCCCCCAAAATTGGAGTTTTCGACCCAAGTTTGAATCGTCCAGAGTTCGTATTTCTAACTTCATTTCTTCTCGGCGCGGTTTAGAAGTTGCCAAAAAATCGAGATACCCTGGGGATTTTTGCGTGGTAAGCCTATTTTCATAATACAATTATAGGTGTTAATTACCCTTTGGTGGTGGGTTTTAGGAACTAAGTTTTGTTTAGTTGGCCAAAGGGCATTGACCTTTGCACTGTAGGGGTGACCATTCGTGATATTCTATCAAATATTGTGATAATCAATTTTGGAGACTAACTGAATTCTCAAATTTTGACATGCATGAGAGATTCCCCAATATGATTTTAAAAAATACCTTAATGATTCATTTATGCTAATTTCTGCAAAAGTAGTCAAAATGTTACGCAGAAAAGTACTTTAAAAAGGGTATTGACCGTTGACAAATACTCTAGAAAATATAATGAAAATCAATTTTTAAATGTTAAATTACCTAATTCCAACCCGAACAAAAGATTGTTTGTAAATTTCTGTAAAGTTGGCTAAAAAAATCATGTACACTCTAGAACTTGAAAATCCCAAAATCTGGGCGAAATCGGTTCCAAAATCTCAATCAGTCTAAAAACCAGAAATAAACAAGAAAATCGTGCTCTCAAATTTCAATCAGTTTCTGATTTCTGAAATGACTTTGAGATTCAAAATCTAAAACGCATTAAAGCATTTTTAAATAACCACACAAATTTAGTTTTGAAAAAAATATTTTTATCTTACCTTTGTAAAAGTGTCTTAAAGGGGTAGGGGGAGAGAGAGAGAGCGAGAGTTAAGAAATATAAACCTACAGAGTGGGTCCAACCCACTCAATCAATAAGATTTTCCCCTGAAAAATCGAAAAGGACGCTGTCTGATTTCTCACCTAACAAAAATCCATACGTATCGTAACAACAGGATGCGACCAAGTAAGGCAATGAGGGGAAGCCACACTTATCGACGCCGGATGCAGTGATCAGCCCTATCGATTCCCCAACAAGCACCCCATTAGCGACAGAGACAGTTCAGACAAGGGTCTTCGTTGTCATGGCTCGTTCGAGGGGCTACAGCGTGGTCGGCCGTAAGCTGACCACCATCTCGTGCAAAATCAAACTCCTGGTCGTCCTCATTGTCATCTTGGTCTTAATGCTAGCGACGTTCCTCACCATCTACTTCACCCTCTTGCACGACTTCGGAGAAGCCGATACCGAGGACAATTACTACGTGAACGAAGCGGCCATCACGAGTAAGGGGGAATCTTTAATCTTACTACGAGCTTATAAATACCGCTAAATGCTAATTTATATTCCGTATATCACGTACAGGCGATGGTAAAACGTGGTACCCCGATTGCGAAGCCAACCGTAGGCGAGGAGGACCTCTTCGCCACGTCAAAGTCAGCCAAGCGTTCAATTCGGGAGAGAGTTATTTCGATTGTTATCCGGATTCAGCCTCCAGCGCCGCCGGAGAGGTCAGCGAATCCAAGTGTCGCGCGCGGGGTTGTTGCTGGAACCAAGACCAAAGCAAGAGTCCCGTCAAGTGCTACTATCCCCGGAATTATGGCTACGAGCTGGACGGCGATATCGTCAGCGTGTTCGACGGCTTTGAAGTGCCACTCAAAAGATTACCGATGCCTTCTCGATATGGCGACGATATACAGCAAGTGCGACTCAAAGTGGAACCCCAAACTGCCCATCGGCTTCACGTTTTGGTGAGTTGACACAATTTTATCTTTTGAACGTTTAAGCGTACCAAATATAGAAGTGGAATAGTGACTGTAGAATGTATCTCGAAGTTCTTCTAAAGCTAGGAATTTAAAAGAAAAATAAATAATCAGCTAGGCTAATACCAAAGTCCCAAGGCACCACCTTAGGCGTAAGTCAGCTAGCATTTTATATTGCCATTAATTAAGGTGACCGGGTTAAGCTGCGTATGAGCTCCCTACACTCACAATTACCATTAGTCTCAACCTTTATGGAAAGAGGAAGAGCTGGGGAAAACCCTTTAACCAGTGGGGAGATAACTTTCAAACTCAACGCAGGAGTCATTCAGAGTTGTAGATTGTAATTATAAAAAAATCGATTTTTTTATTTAAATCGAAGAAATCGATTTTTTTTTATTTAAATTGAAGAAATCGATTTTTTTTTATTTAAATCGAAGAAATCGATTTTTTTTATTTAAATCGAAGAAATCGATTTTTTTTATTTAAATCGAAGAAATCGTTTTTTTTATTTAAATCGAAGAAATCGTTTTTTTATTTAAATCGAAGAAATCGATTTTTTTTAAATCGAAGAAATCGATTTTTTTTATTTAAATCGAAGAAATCGATTTTTTTTATTTAAATCGAAGAAATCGATTTTTTTTTATTTAAATCGAAGAAATCGATTTTTATTTAAATCGAAGAAATCGATTTTTATTTAAATCGAAGAAATCGATTTTTATTTAAATCGAAGAAATCGATTTTTTTTATTTAAATCGAAGAAATCGATTTTTTTTATTTAAATTGAAGAAATCGATTTTTTTTATTTAAATCGAAGAAATCGATTTTTTTTATTTAAATCGAAGAAATCGATTTTTTTTATTTAAATCGAAGAAATCGATTTTTTTTATTTAAATCGAAGAAATCGATTTTTTTTATTTAAATCGAAGAAATCGTTTTTTTTATTTAAATCGAAGAAATCGTTTTTTTTATTTAAATCGAAGAAATCGTTTTTTTTATTTAAATCGAAGAAATCGTTTTTTTTATTTAAATCGAAGAAATCGTTTTTTATTTAAATCGAAGAAATCGATTTTTTTTTAAATCGAAGAAATCGATTTTTTTTATTTAAATCGAAGAAATCGATTTTTTTTATTTAAATCGAAGAAATCGATTTTTTTTATTTAAATCGAAGAAATCGATTTTTTTTATTTAAATCGAAGAAATCGATTTTTTTTATTTAAATCTAAGAAATCGATTTTTTTTATTTAAATCGAAGAAATCGTTTTTTTTTATTTAAATCGAAGAAATCGTTTTTTTTTATTTAAATCGAAGAAATCGATTTTTTTTTATTTAAATCGAAGAAATCGATTTTTTTTTATTTAAATCGAAGAAATCGATTTTTTTTTATTTAAATCGAAGAAATCGATTTTTTTTATTTAAATCAAATCAATCAAATAAGCTCCACCCTTGATTTCACCTTAGGCATATTTAGATACTAGGGGGCTTTGTACTGAAAATGAAACCTAGATTGCGCAATAGCTCTGAAAATAGTTCGGTTATAATTTTTCCTTAGAAAATTAATGTTGTAAGAATAGGATGTATCAAATTTATATTTGTTAAGTCATAACATTACCGGAAGTTTAAACGCTAATAATTCCCCGAGACGACATATCGGCGAAGTTGTTATTCCTCTTTTATATTTTCTATGATTTAATTAAATGTTTTGCGATTTCGGTTTTTGCCAAATCTCTCCAGGCGTTTTGATTCACCCGCAAGGTAATATATTTCTGATATTGCGTAAGATGTACTTATTCAAAATTCCAACTATTATCGCATTCCAATATGCAAAATCACCTTGATTCGAAGTTACCGGATCCACTTGTCATTTAGTCTTTTATCAAATACTGGTTTTTCGTCCCATAAATCGAACAGAGGATGTGAAAATATCATTTCGTCATCAATAACTATTTTTTCGTAGTCGGTCGGTGTTAACGAGGCGAGGCAATAATTAATATTTGTCGAGTTGTCTTTCGGTGACATTTCGGAATTTTTTTTAGTCTAGTAACTATACCCGGAATAGACCATTATCTTTCCAGAATCTCGCCGCGGGGCGCTAGTGCCTCCTTTTAATTGCTTTCGTAAGAATCGTTTAGTAATTATTCCCAGCGGTAGGGGGCGTCTCGGAGCCCGGAGGACGCGGTGTCGCTACTAACGTGCGCAGCGCCACTTTTGCCTTCAATCTTTCTTTCTCAAGTTTAAAATTTTCTTCATAAAACACACCTCGGGGTGCCACCCAAACAAGACTGTTAAATCGCTTAAAACAATTGCTCTAAATCAAAGTATTGTTGTACTGGCGTCGATGAACCGTCTACACTACATAGGTTGCATTCATACGCTTCCTCAAATTAAACGCGTGGCGGGATCAGGGTGAAAACGTCACTCCGTCATTGTGGTCGTTATCTTATTTCATTGCCAATTTCATGGTTCGGCGAAGTCGCCGGCTCTGTCATTCTTTCATTTTTTCAACTTCATTATTATGCTTTAAAAAAGTATATAGTAAAACTAAAATAAAACGGTGGCCCATTAATACCAAGAACTGGTTCTTCACAAAAATATATATCTGATATTGTGGTATAATTTACATTACTTAACTTTGTGCAAGATTAAGTTTATATCTTCACGAATCGGTTATTTCGTGGCGCCAAAAGTAGATAATAATTATCTTAAGTAGAAGTATTATTCTTCAAATATTATTTGTTATTCGCTTGAAAAATGTTTGGGAATAGTAAAGTATTAATGAATTAACCTTTTCAGTATACATAAGCCACGATCACACTAGAGCTTAAAACAAAGTTTAAGTCGGTTTGAATGCCAGTTTTGACCGCCGACGATAATTCTTGGCTCACAAGTGCGAAATCGCTTCACCCCGGTTCGCTTATAGCCAAGGCTTAACGCCATTTCAAATTATGACCCAGAATTTTGAAAATACTAAAATGTTAATCATGTTTACTATACATACCGTAATATTATTTGACATAAGAATTTTATTCCCATTATTTTTGAAAATACGAGCAATTTTACTTCCCCGCCTTGTCGTTTTGAAAGCGATTCTGAGCGAACCGACTTGGACGAGTTGCTTTCCGAACCAACACGAAGCGATTTCTCACGCTGGCTTAGAAAACTAGTTATCTAAAACGAAGTGATTTTAGAGGAAAGTGTGAACCTGGCTAGAGCAACGTAGTGGTCAAAACGTGAAGCCTGTAAACTGCTAAATTTCCGTCTGCTAAAGTAGACGCTTTGCGTTTTATAATGGCAAATCGTCTGCGCAGTAGGCCATAATCTTAAAGCTTCTCGTGTTGGCCGCTACGTGGCTCTATGTAAACAGCTAGGAGCAACAAACACCAGGAGAACGCAACCCGTCAAAAATCGTGCATTTTCTTGTGTACAGTTTTCATTGGTTAGACGCTTTAGCGCCTGCTGCCGTCGGAAGGGGAAAATTCGTAAATTGTCTTCCCCCTTTCCGTAAAACGTTCAGCCTAAAGGTTCGTCCAATGAAATTTGTACACAACACTGCGTTAACGTGTTTAAAGGCTAGCTGCGTTCTCCTTGTGTTTGTTGCTCCTAGCTTGCAGGAAAGGTTACATTCGTTCGGGTGGCGGAGTGGTTGACCCTTAAGCCTCGCAGCAAAAGGGGTGTGGCTCGATCCGTTGATTATTATAGTGATATTCTAAAAAAAATATGGAACATAAATATCACCACGGACATATTTTGTACGTTTTTACGTTGCTAGTCAAGCTTGCCAAGCTATGTTTTATGTTCACGTCGTACGTCCTATACGGATACTTCTCTTATCAGAAATGTATTATATACTTCTGGTGGCACTTCATGCAGGATTTTCGATAAACGATAATAATAATAGTGTTGAAAAATTATAGACATAAATTGCCTAACCCTAAAAAATCTGAGGGGTCCCGTTTTAGTTCGTAAGTAAAGCGTTTTCCACCCCAAGATGCTAAATGCAGATATGATTTTAACATCGTTATAACCCTAAGGCCAATTCTTTTATAAGCGCTTCGTGAGCTTTTTAACAACATTTTTCTGATATACCTTCGTCCGTATCTCTAGTCTTGGTCAGTTTAAATGGGGACGGAATGAAGAAGTTTTTACAGTCTTCCTGCCTTCAAAGATATTGCCAATAAGGAAGGAGGTATCTACTAATATAATGAGGGCATTAAGTTATTTTGCATTTGAAAGCGATTAAAGGTAATGAAAGTTTTTTTTTGGTAAAAAGTGTTTCTAGTTTGGGCTACAAATTAGTTTACCCTTCGGTATAATTAGAAATCCTGTAGGCGCTCGGAGGTGTGACATTTAAACCAAAACCATAAAAGGAGAGATAAGAGTGAGTCAAATCGATTAACTGCGTTATTTGTTATTTTTTGTGGAGTGTTATTACTGTACCCTTTTGTTATTGTCTGCCATTTAAATATCGTGTTTCAATATCAAATTTTATTAAATAGGATCACCTTTATTTTTATTCGCAAAGAACTAGGGATGCACCGATATGGGTACAGCCATAAGTAACATAATAACGATAAGTATGACACTTCCTATTGCTTTAATTCGAATTTTCTAACCGAACCTTTTTGCGGCACTGATACTCTCTTCAAGCTGTGACTTGGACTCGCGACTTATCGTTTTGGATGACTACGTTTTGATAAAAATTTAAGCCTAATATCGGAGAGCACGTTCTGGAGTCGCGAGGGGCTTTGGCTTTGATTTGAAGCCCGCGTGCGAATCATGCGTCATAAAAAAACATGAGCTCGTGGCGTCAAGAAAAACCCTTTTTAATTTTTATCATTTTAGCCTAATATTCCGAATATCTATCGGAAACCAGATATTTCGGCTTAGCGGAAGTCTCGAGTATTTTAGACACTAGAGGGCTCTGTGCTGAGAAAACATCTTGATTACGCAATAACTAGGAAAATCAGTTTGGTTGTAAATCTCGTTAATTGTCATACTTATTGGTATTATGTTACTTATGGTACAGCCGATATATCCGCGGTAATATCGGCCGATATTAACAAAGTTATCTATCATAACAGTAGTGTATATGATAAAATCATCGTAAAAGACGGTTCAGTATACTGTCATACCATTTTATTATAATTTTTAATGAAAAAATGTTTGCAAAAGCAAATCCGAATATATTTCTTTTCATTTTGTCTAAAAATGGTCCGATCTTGCTTTTGAAGTCTAGCGTACGTGGCGCGGCCAATCAAATAAAATATTGTTATTAGTTAATCGATAATTTTCTTATTTTTAAATGTTTTTTTTCTGGAAATATTTTTCTAATACCGGTATTGGCCAATACGGTAACGCTTAAGCCGATATTGGCCGATACCGGTATTAGAAGAATAGGCTGATATATCGGTGCATCGATTCATTTTATGGACTATATTAGCCTTTTCAGTTGATATAGAGCCACATAGCGGCCAATGCGAGAAGCTATTACAATGCTGTATTAAATAATTTAATTATTAATGACGGTAATCGCCAAACTGAACTTTTTAATTAGCTTTTTCAGTTTATGTACAGTAATAGTCTTAGTCGATAGCTACGCCGCAAAAATTTCGTTTTAAAAACGAAAACATTTGAGTTTGCCGTTTTCGGTCTATCGAAATCTGGCAGCCTTGCCTGCCTTCCGGCCTGTATCTCCATACCGAAAATGGCCGACGATTACGCCGCCGAAAATATTTTACTAAACTGATCGGCGGCGTTTTAGACCGTTATTTTGAATTATCGACTAAGACTATAGTGAGTGTAGGGAGCTATTGGTTCGCGTGGCATGCAGGGCTTGAAACCACCCTCCTACGCTTGTAACCCGGCCACCTGTTTAAAGGCATTAGAAGTCGCTCGATGACTTGGGCCTAAGGTGGTGCCTTGGATATTAGCCTAGCTGATTCTAAAATTCCGAGAAGCGCTTAAACTGCAGAAAATATTTTAACACTGATAAAGAGAAATTTCAACCAGTCAAATTTCAAAATCCACAATTTTTATTCCCTTTTCCCAAATTGTACTATAGCTTTTCCAATTTTAAGGTTTCAACAGAGTTTATATTAGAAAGAGCACTATATTCTTGACGTTGAAGCTTTTAAGTACGAGCCTGTGATAATCGTAAATTTAAGAGACCCGGATGCTAACCCGTTTAAAGTTAAATATTGGCTACTGTTCTGACAGTAAAAGGGTCCGTGGGAGGTCCCCGGGGAAGGCCAGAATTACGTCATTCAGTTCGCCATGGACAATCGAAGATTTTACCCTTTTCTTTGGAACGGAATTGCGCCTTTGTGGCCAAGTTGAACTTTAATCGTATTCACCCCTTTAGCTCGCTGCTTGTAGTCGTACTCTCGCTTCATTGTTTCTATTGTTTGCCTACGCGCGAACGTCAAAAAAGCGGATTTTGGGGATTAATTTGATTAGCCACGCTCGTGCTACACGCTTTAACACTCAGTTACCCCAAAAACTTGACGCTAGAAAATGAAACAAGTTGCGAAAACCGTATTGACTTTGTTTCGCGGCAAATGTGGGCGGGGCCGGTTTAAACAAATTTTTCACGTTAGGCAACACCATAGATAAAATAATTTTTCGTATATAGATAGGAAACTTCCTGTTGTAGAAGTGACGCCAAAATTTTGGCCGACATCTGGTGGCGACACCCGAATAATATTTGGTGAAGTTAATAATAATAATAATAATAATAATAATAATAATAATCAGCTAGGCTAATACCCATCATCCGACTTTTGAAGCCATTAATTCAGGTGGCCGGGTTACAATGCGTAGGAGGGTGGTGGCAAGCCCTGCATGCCACGAGAAGTCCGTACTAGAACCTTGGTGTAACGCAATCCCAATTGCAAAGGCTTAAGCGAGCTATATGTATTTAAAGTACTTTTTTCTTGAACTGAGAGCAAATTTAAAAAAATAGCACTAAAGAAATAGCATTCAGTAAAGATTTCAAGTTTGTCTTAAACGCTATTTCTGGTATATTTCAAGACATTTACCTTGCAAAATACGTTTATTCCCAAAACTCCGACATCAAATTTCTGAATACGTTCTACGCTCTTGCGAACACAGCCAACTGGCGCAGTCACTAGATGTCAGGGCAATCTCGTGAGAGTCAGTTTCCCCCATTGAAGTTTCCTATCTATATACGAAGTTATTTTATCTATGGGCAACACTGTTATTTTTAACCGTGGCTGCTTCTTCAAAACTTTACGTTAGCTACTATTAGCGAGGGAACACTGGATTGGTTGTTATATTTGAGCATGCGCAATTTTTTTTGCTTAGAAATAAATATCTATGATAAACGTAAATCATGTGTCATGGAGCACGTGGCGCTATCTAAGCAAATAAAGAATTGACAAAATACTAGTTCAAATATTAATTTAATTTAGCTATAACTTACAATTCGTTAAATTAAAACAAATTATTCATTAAAATTATTCGTTAAAATTATTCGTTAAAATTATTCGTTAAAATTATTCGTTAAAATTATTCGTTAAAATTATTCGTTAAAATTATTCGTTAAAATTATTCGTTAAAATTATTCGTTAAAATTATTCGTTAAAATTATTCGTTAAAATTATTCGTTAAAATTATTCGTTAAAATTATTCGTTAAAATTATTCGTTAAAATTATTCGTTAAAATTATTCGTTAAAATTATTCGTTAAAATTATTCGTTAAAATTATTCGTTAAAATTATTCGTTAAAATTATTCGTTAAAATTATTCGTTAAAATTATTCGTTAAAATTATTCGTTAAAATTATTCGTTAAAATTATTCGTTAAAATTATTCGTTAAAATTATTCGTTAAAATTATTCGTTAAAATTATTCGTTAAAATTATTCGTTAAAATTATTCGTTAAAATTATTCGTTAAAATTATTCGTTAAAATTATTCGTTAAAATTATTCGTTAAAATTATTCGTTAAAATTATTCGTTAAAATTATTCGTTAAAATTATTCATTAAAATTATTCATCGTAGACGTGAACAAGAGTCACCGACAATCGCAGGGTTGCCAGGCGTTAGGGAAAGGTCAGGGAATTTTAAGAATTTGTGAAAATTCAGGGAATTCAGTTTTATGTAATTTTACTTTAGATCTATTATTTAGATCCTTGAAAGGTTTTTTAACGTTGAAATTACCAAAACACTACGAAACTAAAACGTCTTCTTGGCCAAAATATTTGTACATAATCGAAACTAAAACTGCGTTTCTGGCGTAATATTCAAAACTAAATCTACCGCTACACATTTTAAAGCGAAACTACTGTTCTATAGTGGTTTATTTCCTAATAATAATTGACGCGGCTAAACTTTCGTGTTTGCTTAGTCTTTAACAAAGATGTTAAAGAGTCAAAGAAAATAAAATGTTGGTTATTTAATCTGTGCATATAATTTCGGTACTTCAATTTTTTACTCAATTTAAAATTTATTTGATAAGGAACAGTTAAAAATAATTTAAAAGTATTAAAAACCAGTGTTTAAAAAAAGAGGTTTAAACCAAAAATAATTTTTTTTTCTCCAACCCGGCGGACACGGTAAGAGGCAATGTTGGAGTCTGTTCTACTGACCGCTAAAGCGAGTGTCATTTTCATTTTAAAATTACTTCAAATGGCTCATTGAAGATTAAATTTATTGCAATAAATACAAAATATATACGGGAATTTAACTCGAATTTGGCCCCAGCAAGAGCTGCTTCCATTCGCTGAAACCCGCATCGTTGTGAGCTCGAATTTTAACTTGGGTGTACGCCATATCATCTGGCTGTCGGTACAACTTGTAAGTGTTATCAATGCAGGGTGGCAGTTTGATTTCGATGGTGCAAGGGGTCGTGGAAGGCGCCAAGAGATTGAGGTGGTTCTGATTCAACTTTCAAAATCATAAGAAAATAATATTAGGAAAGTTTATAGATTTTTACCAACGGTAAGAAATATATTATTTCACCAGGGTCTGTTGTATTTCGTAATAATCAACATTGGCCGAATCGTAAGTCCATTGAATCCAGATATACTCCTTGTTGCCCGGTCTGAGAACCAGTTCTGGTGCGGGTGGCAATAAGTCTATTCTCAATCCTTTGGTGGAGGCCCAACCAACCTCGCCCATTGTGGCAGCGGCGAAATGAATGGTGAAACTAGAGCCTTTGGGAAACCCGCTTAACGTGTACCTGTTATCGGACACTGCCGAATCGGAAATCATATTCGTATCACAAACTAGTTTTTAAACTACTAATGGCAAAAGTAAACAACGGGAAAGTCTTGGGCTGACAACATATTCTTAACTTCACCGGTGATTGCTACGTTTTTATAGGACCAAACTAATTGTTACAAACTCCTGCCCTTATGCAAAAATTATTTCGCTCCTCTAGAGGGCTGTAGAAAAATTTGAATTTTCCACCTCGAGATTGTTTTTAATAATAACAACACACTTTATAGGTAAGCACATAAATTGGTTATGGATCCATTGGCACCTGCTCTCAAAGTGGCCCTTAAAATCAGGTACTTAGAAGCTTCTATTCGAGACGAGGCTTAATGTCGACTAGGAGCCAAGTATAGCTTAGTACGTTGCCAGCGAAAATGTCTATTGTATACCACGTCAGTTTCTATGAGAATCCTCACGGTTACTACCATCATATGGAACATAATTACTCATAAGTATGCCTCTGTATAACATTTCCATTGAAAACAATTCAATAAGACCGTGTTTCACGCGGAACGTACATTAAGCGGACCCAAAAATGCAAAAATGCTTATAATTGAAAAGGTTACCATGGAAATGAAATCATGTGATCGCGAGGCACGAGCTAAACTTGACATGGGCAAAGCCAGAAACGCGCGAGGAATTCTCACTAACTTCCGTTTCCCATCAGTAAAGTTGATGACGCGTATTTCGTCACGGAATTGTAAGTGACGTAATTTACGTCATATCCCGTGAACAAGGTTTCATTAACGAAAATGCTTTTATGGCATACTTTATATTTATGAGTGATTATGTTACATATGCTACCATCTAGGAGCAACAAACACAGCACCCCACACATGGAGAGCGCAACCCGTCAAAATTCGTGCATTTTCTTGCGTACAGTTTTCATTGGTTAGACGCTTTACCGCCTGCTGCCGTCGGAAGGGGAAAATTCGGAAATTGTCTTCCCCCCCCGCCCGTAAAAGGTTCGTCCAATGAAATTTGTACACTGCGTTAACGTGTTTAAAGGCTAGCTGCGATCTCCTTGTGTTTGTTTCTCATAGCTACCATAGTCTTCCAATATATAGTATTGTAGAATATAAGTTTTCTAAACGATTGTTTAGTTTTGCCATATAAAAGCCTCAAAAAGAACTAATTTTTGCCGCGGCAGGGTACAAGTTTTGATAAAATTTGTTGACGAAAAGTTTGAACTTGAAATAATCAGTCGTTAGGAAACTTTCTCCTCCAAAATGAACTTTTACCGTTCCTGGTACTTACCAACTTGTATCGAACCACTATGATGTCCCTCAGTCAAGGTACCAAGTTCGGAGTAGAAGTAGAAGATGTAGGTCGAGTCCGTGTAATTTTTCAGGCTAATCTCGAAGGTGGCTGAAGAATCGGTGACGCCGATGACGCGAACTTCGTTGATACCGAGTAGTAAGTCGTGTTCTAGGAAAAGAAAATATTAAAGTACCTATTCTCAAACGCTCTCCGACTCGCTAACTTACTAGTGCCGTTTGCGGTGCTATTTATTTTATGTCCGGAATAGACGTAAACATTATCCAAGGACGAGCCTATTTCGTTGGTAGCAATGCATTGGTAATTACCAACACCGCTTTCCTTGATGTTAATGAAAGAGGTTGAAAAGAAATCTGTGTGTCTAATAGTCTCGTTGAAAACGGTATTGTCTAGGTTCAACTGTTAGATAATAAAGTGAACGATTAATACCAGGAATCTTCATTAGTTTGTAAAGTAACAATTACTTTGTGAAACCATTTGATTGTGGGCCTTGGGGTTCCCGTGGCGGTACAGCCAACCGTGTCACTCACGTCCAGATCCAAGCTAGGCACTAACGCCTTGATTTCGGGAGCGGCTGTAAGATACGTATACTTATGTTTTTTGCCTTCATTACTTAATACTTCGTTGCATAATGCTCGTACAGTATACGATTATTGTGATCATCTTGGTGAAGATGGTTTTGCCCGTTACCGGATGCGATATTTCGAAAAACAAAACCGCCCCAGTGAGGTTCTTGTTGACATCTTTGATGAAGATTCCGTCTGGCTCAACGTCATAGTCCTTGGGGTCCAAGGGTAGCAATTGATCCTGGTGCACTTGTCCGATCCTCCAAGCACGTTGTCCTTGCAAGTAAGGGATGTTGCACATGATCTTGCCTTGCTTGCCTAAGACCACGGTTTGTTCATCGGGGCAAGAACTTTGGGCAGCAACTACATATTGAATTTATTAGTTTATTGTACCTTCAAGCGGGCATTCAAGTACTCACTTTGGGTAATTGCCACGGTAATTAAAACCAATATGACTGTAATTTTAAACATGACTGAGGTCTACTCCGGTTTTTTCAGCAATGAAACGGAAAGTTTCGGGATTCCGTTAATAGATTTATTTGCGTGTGTTATCATTTTGACGATTTTGTGATATCGGTTAATGCAGATAGTTCTAGAAACAATTAAAATAGTCCACCCCTTCAAAGATTGACATTCAATATTGGTGTTCTTTGCGTACAATAGCTTGTTTCCATTTGAGGAATTTAACTTATAGATAAAACGTATGTCGTTTAGTGTAAACAGAAGTTTTATCTTTCATCGAGATAAATTATCTGATACTTTAATGTGAAATGGTGTTTCGAGTTATTGTTGTCTGATTATATAAATCCCAGATTAAAATCGCGATTGTTTTATCAGCTATTTACGAAATATTTCAATGTTAAATTGTCTTAAAACGATATTAAGGAGAAAATGTTTGTATTATGCACATAATTAATTATAACTAATTTAAGTATTAATATAAACCCGTGTTTTAAAAAACCTGGTTCTAACCATTTTTTACTCAACATAGTAAAAGGCAATGTTAGAGTCTACGTTATACCAAGAGACATAGAAGAAAAAGTCTGCCTCTTGAGCTCTTCCCTAGCAGCCACCACAGCTCCATTAAGTTGGCCCCCCCTCTCTACAATTTTAAAAACTTTCATTTGCGATCGAATGCGACCTCGATGCGACGTTATGCGAAACTAAAAAAAAAAGATGCGACATAATTGTTAAGTTGGAATAATTAAAACAAAAGGGGGGGCTAACTTAATGACAGCCCCCCCACTTTCAACTATCAACCCGGAAACACCTTTATTCGATTGCGACCTCAATGCGACGTTATGCGACACCCTTACTTTCGAATGCGACATCTTAGTTAACGAGATAATCGCTTTCGTAAGTGGGGGGGCTAACTTAACGCGAGCCCCCCCTATAACAGTTGAGGCCTCCAAACACCTTTATTCGATTGCGACCTCAATGCGACGTTATGCGACACCCTTACTTTCGAATGCGACATCTTAGTTAACGAGATAATCGCTTTCGTAAGTGGGGGGGCTAACTTAACGCGAGCCCCCCCTATAACAGTTGAGGCCTCCAAACACCTTTATTCGATTGCGACCTCAATGCGACGTTATGCGACACCCTTACTTTCGAATGCGACATCTTAGTTAACGAGATAATCGCTTTCGTAAGTGGGGGGGCTAACTTAACGTGAGCCCCCCCTATAACAGTTGAGGCCTCCAAACACCTTTATTCGATTGCGACCTCAATGCGACGTTATGCGACACCCTTACTTTCGAATGCGACATCCTTACTTTCGAATGCGACATCTTAGTTAACGAGATAATCACTATCGTAAGTGGGCAGGGCTAACTTAACGCAAATGAATGGGCCGCCATGTTAAATGAATGCAAATGAATGCGACCTCATTTTAAATGAATGCAAATGAATGCGACCTCATTTTAAATGAATGCAAATGAATGCGACCTCATTTTAAATGAATGCAAATGAATGCGACGCCATTTTAAATGAATGCAAATGAATGCGACGCCATTTTAAATGAATGCAAATGAATGCGACGTCAATGCGAAGCAATGCGACACCATAATTATCGAAATAATCACCGCTATTCGAATGCGACAGCCGTGTTAACGAGATAATCGATTGAACCAGATCGATAATCATCAAATATAAATACGGAAACACAGGTCGATTAAGTTGGCCCCCCTTTTTTGATTTCCCAGAAAATTTCTCTATCAATTTTATGCACCCACAATGCGACAGCAAGTGAAAGAGATGTGACTTAACCATTATCGAGATATAATTAAAATTAAAAGGGGGCTAAATTAACGTCAGCCCCCATAATTTCGTTATTCAACCAGAACAGAATATCATAGCCACTACATGGCAATGCGAAGAAATGCGACAGATATAATTTTGATTGCGAAAAATAGTTTATGAGAAAATTAATAGAGAAAGTGGGGGGGCTAACTTAACAGTAACCCCCCATATTAATTCATAATTTTAATTAACCTTAATATAAAGAGACGTCAATGCGAATTAATGCGACACTATTTTTAACGAATGCGACAAATTAGGTTATGAGATAATAGACAAATGAAAAAGGGGGCTAATTTAATGGCAGCCCCCCCCCGAAATATAAAAAATAAGTTCTATAAAAAAATGAAGTCGTCAACGCGGACCAAAGCGACAACCATTTATCCAAATGCGACATCAATAAAAATAGTTCTTCCTAACCAGATTGTTATGTGACCAATAATAGATAAAAAAGGGGGCTAATTTAATGGCAGCCCCCAAATTTTATATTTATAATTTGTAATTAAAAATAAATTACGTCGTTAACGCCAACCAATGCGACAATCATTTTTCCAAATGCGACATCAATAGAAATAGTTCTTCCTAACCAGATTGGAATATGACCAATAATAGATAAAAGAAGGGGGCTAGTTAAACGGCAGCCCCCAAAATATAATGAAAAATTTAAAAAAAAAAACAATTTGCGAGTGTAACGCTAATTAACACGACAATCGTTTTTTCAAATGCGACATCCATAGAAAGAGTATTTCCTATCCAGAATTTTTTTTATCAGATTTAGAAAAAAAAAACAATCTAAGGAGACGGCGATCAATTTAATGCAACCCTGTTTTACACGAATTCAACAAATTAGGTAAAGTAAAAAGCTAATTTATTGGTAGCCTCAGAATGTTAAAAATTTAAAAAAAAATTAATTATGTTTTTAACGTGGACTAATGCGACAACACCTTTATTAATTGTGACAATATTTCATACCTGCGAATCTGACTACTAAATGCACTCCATTTATGTTTTAAAAGCGATAGTTTTATTCAAGAAAACTGATAGTAGCGACTGCGTATGATTACGAATCATCTCTTTTTGATAGCGACATCTGGGTGACTGCTTGAGACATAATTTTAATGAATGGGACATCATTTTAAGTGAATGCGACATCAATATAAATGAATGCGACATCAATATAAATGAATGCGACATCAATATAAATGAATGCGACATCAATATAAATGAATGCGACATCAATATAAATGAATGCGACATCAATATAAATGAATGCGACATCAATATATATGAATGCGACCTCATTTAAATGGACTGCGACCTTATTTTAAATTAATGCGACAATTTTAATGTGAAACCTTAAAATTAATGCGACATCAATATAAATGATTCCGACATCAATATAAATGAATTAGACCTCATTTTAAATTAATGTGACCTTATTTTAAATGATTGCGACCTCATTTTAAATGATTGCGACCTCATTTTAAATGAATGCTACCTCATTTTAAATGAATGCGACCTCATTTCAAATGAATGCGACATTATTGAAATAATTGCAATATAATTAGCATTGAATGCGATATAATTTGAATTGAATGCGATATAATTTTTAAATAATGTGACTTTAATTTAATTGAACGCGGGACCATATTTATGTCATCAAACCGCAATTGTACGACGTAAATAAATTCTATTGAGGGTGTTAAAGATAAGTTTGTCAAATATTAAGAGGAGTGGCGTAGACAAGGGGTTTGTGTCCAACGCCCCACCCCTTTTCAGCCAACCTTTTTCTGTTTTATATATCAACTCCTTCTTAACATTGACACTCGTCGACACCTTTGACGTATTTCCGGCTACGTCACAGATAAGGAGCTGTTTTCTATGGATCCTAATGAGTTGAACTTGTCTAATGAACATGAGTTGTAAAGTGCTTTGTTTCAGAGATTTGGGTTCCTAAAAAATTACTTGGAAAACCCAACACAGCCTTAATACTGATAATCGGTATTCTTCCTTAAACCAATTTTGATTTCATAAAGTGATTAGATATTTTTTATCAGTGAAATGAAATACTTTAATATGTGGCAAAAAATCATTATTGTACCTTTAGAAGTAATGTAATTCTGAAGAGGGATTCATGTTTTTTAAAATTAAACGCTCCAAAATAGTTATTTCCGTTTCGATGTCAATTTGAATGGCTATAAAATCACCGCCATTTTGTAATCCCTCAAGTCATTTTGTACCGCCTCCTTGCTAGAGGTCGGCGGAACAAATAAATTAACCGCAACAATTTCAATTAATCATTAAAATTAGTATTATCTGTTTTATACGAATAAACAACGATTTAACATGCACAATTTATAATTTTTTTCGAATATTTCTGAATAATTCTCGGTTATGGATAAATATTAACAATCGTATAATTTCTTATTCAAACGCCGACCTCTACTCCTTGCAGAGACCCTCTCAAAGATCAAATGGTTGTTCATCACAAAATCAAACTAAGACGCTGCAGTCGCTCAGAAGTGAAAATAAGAAAACTATAAAAAATAATTAAAAAACGACCGCTTTATGTTTTTAGCGTGGTTTTCGCTTGACGATTCCCCTGCAATATTACGAGATTATAAAGAACGATCTAAAATAAAATAGTGGATATTACTTTAAATTTAAATTGGGGCCCAGTTATTAACTGTTAGAAGGCCCATAAAGTTGATATGGTGAAGCCCCAACCCCCCTGGAAGTTGGGCCAAATTTGTATATAAAAATACTTGAAACATTTTAAAATACTAGCACCACCTCTGGTTGCCCGTTTTTTGTGACAAACAAATTTATTCCGTTAGCCACAATAATGTTGTAACTTTACAATGCCTTTAATTAAATCGCTATTTAAAAAATGAACCAGGCTTAAATGAAAAACTCATTCACATTCATTTAAAATGAGGTCGCATTCATTTAAAATAGGGTCGCATTCATTTAAAATGAGGTCGCATTCATATATATTGATGTCGCATTCATATATATTGATGTCGCATTCATTTATATTGATGTCGCATTCATTTATATTGATGTCGCATTCATTTATATTGATGTCGCATTCATTTATATTGATGTCGCATTCATTTATATTGATGTCGCATTCATTTATATTGATGTCGCATTCACTTAAAATGATGTCCCATTCATTAAAATTATGTCTCAAGCAGTCACCCAGATGTCGCTATCAAAAAGAGATGATTCGTAATCATACGCAGTCGCTACTATCAGTTTTCTTGAATAAAACTATCGCTTTTAAAACATAAATGGAGTGCATTTAGTAGTCAGTTTCGCAGGTATGAAATATTGTCACAATTAATAAAGGTGTTGTCGCATTAGTCCACGTTAAAAACATAATTAATTTTTTTTTAAATTTTTAATATTCTGAGGCTACCAATAAATTAGCTTTTTACTTTACCTAATTTGTTGAATTCGTGTAAAACAGTGTTGCATTAAATTGATCGCCGTCTCCTTAGATTGTTTTTTTTTCTAAATCTGATAAAAAAAATTCTGGTTAGGAAATACACTTTCTATGGATGTCGCATTTGAAAAAACGATTGTCGTGTTAATTAGCGTTACACTCGCAAATTATTTTTTTTTAATTTTTCATTATATTTTGGGGGCTGCCGTTTAACTAGCCCCCTTTTTTATCTATTATTGGTCATATTCCAATCTGGTTAGGAAGAACTATTTTTATTGATGTCGCATTTGGATAAATGGTTGTCGCTTTGGTCCGCGTTGACGACTTATTTTTTTAAAGAACTTATTTTTTATATTTCGGGGGGGGGCTGCCATTAAATTAGCCCCCTTTTTTCATTTGTCTATTATCTCATAACCTAATTTGTCGCATTCGTTAAAAATAGTGTCGCATTAATTCGCATTGACGTCTCTTTATATTAAGGTTAATTAAAATTATGAATTAATATGGGGGGTTACTGTTAAGTTAGCCACCCCCCCCCCCTTTCTCTATTAATTTTCTCATAAACTATTTTTCGCAATCAAAATTATATCTGTCGCATTTCTTCGCATTGCCATGTAGTGGCTATGATATTCTGTTCTGGTTGAATAACGAAATTATGGGGGCTGACGTTAATTTAGCCCCCTTTTAATTTTAATTATATCTCGATAATGGTTAAGTCACATCTCTTTCACTTGCTGTCGCATTGTGGGTGCATAAAATTGATAGAGAAATTTTCTGGGAAATCAAAAAAGGGGGGGCCAACTTAATCGACCTGTGTTTCCGTATTTATATTTGATGATTCTCGATCTGGTTCAATCGATTATCTCGTTAACACGGCTGTCGCATTCGAATAGCGGTGATTATTTCGATAATTATGGTGTCGCATTGCTTCGCATTGACGTCGCATTCATTTAAAATGGCGTCGCATTCATTTGCATTCATTTAAAATGGCGTCGCATTCATTTGCATTCATTTAAAATGAGGTCGCATTCATTTGCATTCATTTAACATGAGGTCGCATTCATTTGCATTCATTTAACATGAGGTCGCATTCATTTGCATTCATTTAAAATGAGGTCGCATTCATTTGCATTCATTTAACATGAGGTCGCATTCATTTGCATTCATTTAACATGAGGTCGCATTCATTTGCATTCATTTAACATTTGCGTTAAGTTAGCCCTGCCCACTTACGATAGTGATTATCTCGTTAACTAAGATGTCGCATTCGAAAGTAAGGATGTCGCATTCGAAAGTAAGGGTGTCGCATAACGTCGCATTGAGGTCGCAATCGAATAAAGGTGTTTGGAGGCCTCAACTGTTATAGGGGGGGCTCACGTTAAGTTAGCCCCCCCACTTACGAAAGCGATTATCTCGTTAACTAAGATGTCGCATTCGAAAGTAAGGGTGTCGCATAACGTCGCATTGAGGTCGCAATCGAATAAAGGTGTTTGGAGGCCTCAACTGTTATAGGGGGGGCTCACGTTAAGTTAGCCCCCCCACTTACGAAAGCGATTATCTAGTTAACTAAGATGTCGCATTCGAAAGTAAGGGTGTCGCATAACGTCGCATTGAGGTCGCAATCGAATAAAGGTGTTTGGAGGCCTCAACTGTTATAGGGGGGGCTCACGTTAAGTTAGCCCCCCCACTTACGAAAGCGATTATCTAGTTAACTAAGATGTCGCATTCGAAAGTAAGGGTGTCGCATAACGTCGCATTGAGGTCGCATTCTATTGGTTGTGTTTCCGGGTTGATAGTTGAAAGTGGGGGGGCTGTCATTAAGTTAGCCCCCCCTTTTGTTTTAATTATTCCAACTTAACAATTATGTCGCATCTTTTTTTTTTAGTTTCGCATAACGTCGCATCGAGGTCGCATTCGATCGCAAATGAAAGTTTTTAAAATTGTAGAGAGGGGGGGCCAACTTAATGGAGCCTTCCACCACAGGTTTCCTGAAAACTTCCAACTTCACCAACCTCCCTCTTACGCCCTATACTAGCGAGCCAATCATATTGTTAGAATTCAAATCTTTTTTTGGGGAAAAAATAGTATCGCGACACATTAGTAATTCGGCCGAATTCACGAAACTTCGTCTGCTTTAGTCAACGAGTTTCCAAACATAGGCTTATAGACCCATTATGAAAGTTGGGGGGCCGAAAATTAACATTTTTACCTGGCAACTCAGCATAATAATAATCAGCTAGGCTAGGCTAATACCCAAGGCACCACCTTAGGCCTAAGTCGTCATGCGACTTTTGAAGCCCTTAATTCAGGTGGCCGGGTTACAATGCGTAGGAGGGTGGTGGCAAGCCCTGCATGCCACGAGATCGAGCCAACAGCTCCCTACACTAACTATTACCGTTAACCTAAAGTTTTTATGGAAGGGGAAACCCCTTAAACCAGTGGGGAGAGAACTTGCAAACTCAACGCAGAAGGAGTTGTTCCTAGTTTTCACCCAGTGCCACAAGCTGGGATCGAACTCGGCTCCTCTTGCTGCGAGGCGAAAGTGCTAACCTCTCCGCCACCCCACCTCCGTTTCCTTACTTCCGCCTGTATATTTCAATGGCGGTCACGTGGTTCAAAACGTCACAAACAGGGTGTTCCGTCCAGAGGTCTCACTTAAGACTCGTCTGCGGCCCCTCTTTTGATATGGGTCTATTACGTTATAATCGTTTTTTATTATATTTTTACGTGAAATAAATTTTAAAATGTCGGGAAAGAAAAGTAGGTTGAAGTTGACCAATAAGTCAACGCAGTTCAATGCTTTTGCAAAGCTTAAAGATGTTCGTTAAATTGGTGTTCAGTGCCTTAAGTTATACTGAGACCTCATATTTTCTAACTACGCCCGTCAAATTTCTAGTAATCTAGCGCCCCCCCAATGGGGAAAAGAACTGAGGGAGTAGTTGGAAGTTTTCACGGCACACGGGGGCAGCGCTGAGGCAGACTCTTTTTCTTCTATGTCTCTTGGTTATACTGACCGCTTAAGCGAGTGTCATTTTCATTTTTAATTACTTCAAATGGCTAATCAAAGATGAAATTTATTGAATTATATACAAAAATGTAGGGGAATTCATCTCGAAATCGGCGCTAACAAGAGTTGCTTCCATTCGCTGAAACCGGCATCGTTGTGTGCTCGAATTTTAACTTGGGTGTACGCCATATCATCTGGCTGTCTGTACAACTTGTAAGTCTTATCAACGCAGGGGGGCAGTTTGATTTCGATGGTGCAAGGGATCCTGAAAGACTGGTTCCGTTCCAACTTTTAACGTTATAAGAAAAATAAATTAGACCAAGTTGGTCTTTCTGACAATTGGTAAAAATCAATTATTTCACCAGGGTTTGTTGGATTTCGTAATAATCAACATTGGCCGAATCGTAAGTCCATTGAATCCAGATATAATCCCTTTCGGCCTCCCTTAGAACCAGTTCTGGGGCGGGTGGTAATAAGTCTATTCTCAATCCTTTGGTGGAAGCCCAACCAACATCGCCCAAGTTGGCAGCGGCGAAATGAATGGTAAAACTAGAACCTTTGGGAAATCCACTCAAAGTGTACCTGCTATCGGACCCTGTCGAATCGGGAATCATTCTTATTATAAGTTAGTTTTTAAACTGCTAAAGGCAGAAGTAAATAACGAGAGAAAGTCTTGAACTGGAAGTGTATTTTAACTTCCACTGTGTTTGAAGTGTTTTTGAGAGCAAACGAACTGCTCCACACTCAGGCCCTTTTTGTAAAACAGATTTGATTCTCTAGAGGCTTGTGGAAACAATAATTATAATAATAATAATTATCAGCTAGGCTAATACCCAATGCACCACCTTAGGCCTAAATCATCAAGCGACTTTTAAGGCTTCTAATTCTGGTGGCCGGCTTACAATGCGTAGGAGGGTGGTGGCAAGCCCTTCATGCCACGCGAGCAAACGGCTCCCTACAATTTGCACAAAGCCAAATTTTCCACTTAGGTGGGTTTTAATAATAACAGGAAACTAAATTAATTGGTCAAGGATCGATTGGCACCCGCTCCGAAAGTGGCTCGAGAAATGGGGGCTTAAACTACGTCAAATGTAAGACGTAACGCGTTTTTGAAATTAATTGGCTGGCTACCATCGCTAAGAAGACTCACTTAACAGATAATTTAAGAAACCCGATTAGTTCTGGTATTGAATTGGTCCTGTTCTTCACGAAACTGATGTAATTCCTTTAAAAATTAGGAGTTCAGATAATTAAAAAAGATCACGGTATGCAAGTGAACTTCTATTATAGAGACAATTCTTAATGTTGACTAGGAGCGAAGTTTAGTTTAGCATGTTGGGATCGAAAATCTCTATTGTAAACCACGGCAGTTACTATGAGATTCACCAGGATTATTAATACTGTAGAATATAAATTTTGTTCACTATTATAATTTTAGTTTCGCTTAATAAAACGCTCAAAAAGGGGGCGAACTACTTTTTGATGCGGCAGGGTACAAGTTTTGATAAAATCTGTCAACCGAGAATTGCAAAAAAAATGTTGAACTTGAAGCAGTTAGTCCTGGACTTGAACAGTTTCCTAACGACTTTCTCCGCCAATATTAACTTTTACACTCCTGGTACTTACCAACTTGTATCGAACCGCTGTGATGTCCCTCATTCAAGGTACCGAGTTCTGAGTAGAAGTAGAAGATGTGGGTCGAGTCGGTGTAATTTTTCAGGCTAATCTCGAAGGTGGCCGAAGAATCGGTGACGCCGATGACGCGAACTTCGTTGATACCGAGTAGTAAGTCATGTTCTAGGAAAAGAAAGTATTAAAGTACTTGTTCTTAAACGCTCTTTGATTCGCTAACTTACCATTATCGTTTGAGGTGCTATTTATTTTATGTCCGGAATAGACGTAAACATTATCCAAGGCCGAGCCTATTTCGTTGGTAGCAATGCATTGGTAATTACCAACACCGCTTTCCTCGATGTTAATGAAAGAGGTTGAAAAGAAATCTGTGTGTCTAATAGTCTCGTTGTAAACGGTATTGTCTATGTTCAACTGTTAGATAATAAAGTGAACGATTAATACCAGGAATCCCCATTATTTTGAAAAGTAACAATTACTTTGTGAACCCATCTGATTGTGGGCCTTGGGGTTCCCGTGGCAGTACAGCCTACCGTGTCACTTGTGTCCAGATCCAAGCTAGGCACTAAAGCCTTGATTTCGGGAGCGGCTTTAAGATACGTATACTTATGTTTTTTGCATTCATTACTTAATACTTCGTTGCATAATGCTCGTACAGTATACGATAATTGTGATCATCTTAGTGAAGATGGTTTTGCCCGTTACCGGATGCGATATTTCGAAAAACAGTACCGCCCCAGTGAGGTTCTTGTTGACATCTTTGATGAAGATTCCGTCTGGCTCAACGTCATAGTCCTCGGGGTCTAAGGGTAGCAATTGATCCTGGTGCACTTGTCCGATCTTCCAAGCACGTTGTCCTTGCAAGTAGGGGATGTTGCACACGATCTTGCCTTGCTTACCTAAGACCACGGTTTGCTCATCGGGACAAGAACTTTGGGCAGCAACTAAATATAGAATTTCTAAGTAATTGAACCTTTAAGCAGGCATACAAGTACTCACTTTGGGTAATTGCCACTGTAATTAAAACTAATATTGCTGTAATTTGAGACATGACTGAGTTCTACCTCAGTTTCTACAGGAATGAAACGGGATATTTCGGGGTATATTTATAGATTTAACAGCTGTTATGATAATGACTTTGTAATATCGTATAATGCAGATAGTTCTAGAAACAATGAAAATAGTCCACCCCTTCAAAGATTGACATTCTATGTTGGTTTTCGTTGCATACAGTAGCTTGTTTCCTTTTGTGGAATCAAACTTTTGTCGTTTTGTGTGAGCTGTATCTCATGACGAGATATGATCTATTAAAATGTGAAATGGTGTTTCGAGTTATTGTTGTCTGATTTATATAAATCCCCGATTATAATCGCGATTGTTTTATCAGCTATTTACGAAATATTTCAATTTCAAATTGTCTCGAAACGATAATTGATGAAATGTTCCAATTTTGCACGTTGTTAAATAGGCCCTTTAAACTTCGTTAATCACCATAATTATCGGCCAGATTGTGAAGTTCATACATACAGCATAGCGACAACTGACTGTGGTGGAAAGTCCGGTTAACAAGTTGCGAGAGCTACTATATGGGTAATAAAACGGACTGAAACGTTTTATCCTAGCGGTTCGATTGCGCGCAAATAATTGACGAGTCGACACAAGATCAACTCCATTGTGGTCCTATAAATCCCCTTTTACAGTACCGGTTGGGAGGTCGGGTCAAAGAATTTAAAGCCCCAGGAATGGAAGGTGTAGCTCCGTCTAGTGGAACTTTTTCGCCTCTCATTTTTAAAGAGAGACCGGGTTGCGGTAACCGTTTCCGGTTACTCTGATTTGCTTTGCCGGAAGTTTCTAGCTCAGCCAAAACACGCGGCCAATAATATCAATCCTTCCATTCCTGGAGCTTAATATTCTTTGGTCGGGTCATCAAGGCCAGCGAAATTATTCGTGACCTTGGCGTCATGTTGGATGGAAAAATGTTGGGCACCACTCACAGTCGGGTGGCTTCTGCCCGCGGCCTACGTGCCCTGTATGTTTTCAAACGTTCGTTTTCCCATTTCTCTATAAAGTCCTTTAAGGTGTTATATCAATCTTATGTCCGTTATCATCTCGATTATTGTTCGAGTATTTGGTCCCCTCACCTGGTAAAGGATATTGAGAGGCTTGAGAGAGTGCAACGTAAGGCCACCAAGATGGTCTCTGGCCTTCGTTCTCTGTCTTACCCTGAACGTCTCGAGCGCCTTGGTCTTTTGTCCCTTTCGAATAGGCGTCTGCGAACTGATTTGGTTTAGGCCTTCAAACTGATATGTTGTATGATGTCCCGGCCACCTCCTTCTTTACCATTCGCTGGACGGGAAGGAAAGCTCCTACGACATGTAAGGAGCGTAATGCTTTTACCTCGCGCCGTGTTATTAACTCATGGAATGCCCTCCTTTCCCTAATTAAGATTAAATCCTCTAGTTCTGCCTTTAAGAGTCAGCTCGACAAGTTTTACAGGTGGTGAGATATTTTCGTATCATCGCGTTTCCGTTATTTATTTGAACTAAACTCGTTCATTATAATTAAATAAATATTAAAATACTAGAACCAAAACCACGTCCACGAAGGCCAGAATATTTTAGTTCGCGTATGAATACCTCTCACTAGTCTCTCTCTCTCTCTCTCGGGTGACTCGGGTCGCTCCTCACTCAAAGATCGGCGGACTTTGGGCTCTAAAGAGTCCGAGAGCTATTTTTGGGCGCGAGCTCCACTCTTCCGGAGAAAAGAGAAGAGCGCGAGCTCCACTCTTCCGGAGAAAAGAGAAGAGCGCGAGCTCCACTCTTCCGGAGAAAAGAGAAGAGCGCGAGCTCCACTCTTCCGGAGAAAAGAGAAGAGCGCGAGCTCCACTCTTCCGGAGAAAAGAGAAGAGCGCGAGCTCCACTCTTCCGGAGAAAAGAGAAGAGCGCGAGCTCCACTCTTCCGGAGAAAAGAGAAGAGCGCGAGCTCCACTCTTCCGGAGAAAAGAGAAGAGCGCGAGCTCCACTCTTCCGGAGAAAAGAGAAGAGCGCGAGCTCCACTCTTCCGGAGAAAAGAGAAGAGCGCGAGCTCCACTCTTCCGGAGAAAAGAGAAGAGCGCGAGCTCCACTCTTCCGGAGAAAAGAGAAGAGCGCGAGCTCCATCCTTTGGGGAAAAAGAGAAGAGTGCGAGCGCGAAATCAGCCTCTGAGATAAAAGAGAAGAGCACGAGCGCGAGCTTCAGCGCCGCCCTTAGAGAGCGAAATTTAAAACAATTGATTCCCGCCTTTCTTCACGAATCACATCACGTGGTGCTTTTTCTGAATGTGAATTTCCCAGAATCTATCGGCCTCTGAGAGGGCGCTTCTCATTACGAGCAGACCGTGAACTCTAGCTCTTCCTCTTAAAAGAGCGCGAGCGTGGGCTCACCCTCTTTTACTAAAAAAAGATGAGCGCGAGCGCGGGCTCGCCCTCTTGTACTAAAAGAGATGAGCGCGAGCGCGGGCTCGCCCTCTTGTACTAAAAGAGATGAGCGCGAGCGCGGGCTCGCCCTCTTGTACTAAAAGAGATGAGCGCGGGCTCGCCCTCTTGTACTAAAAGAGATGAGCGCGAGCGCGGGCTCGCCCTCTTGTACTAAAAGAGATGAGCGCGAGCGCGGGCTCGCCCTCTTGTACTAAAAGAGATGAGCGCGAGCGCGGGCTCGCCCTCTTGTACTAAAAGAGATGAGCGCGAGCGCGGGCTCGCCCTCTTGTACTAAAAGAGATGAGCGCGAGCGCGGGCTCGCCCTCTTGTACTAAAAGAGATGGGCGCGAGCGCGGGCTCGCCCTCTTGTACTAAAAGAGATGAGCGCGAGCGCGGGCTCGCCCTCTTGTACTAAAAGAGATGAGCGCGAGCGCGGGCTCGCCCTCTTGTACTAAAAGAGATGAGCGCGAGCGCGGGCTCGCCCTCTTGTACTAAAAGAGATGAGCGCGAGCGCGGGCTCGCCCTCTTGTACTAAAAGAGATGGGCGCGAGCGCGGGCTCGCCCTCTTGTACTAAAAGAGATGAGCGCGAGCGCGGGCTCGCCCTCTTGTACTAAAAGAGATGAGCGCGAGCGCGGGCTCGCCCTCTTGTACTAAAAGAGATGAGCGCGAGCGCGGGCTCGCCCTCTTGTACTAAAAGAGATGAGCGCGAGCGCGGGCTCGCCCTCTTGTACTAAAAGAGATGAGCGCGAGCGCGGGCTCGCCCTCTTGTACTAAAAGAGATGAGCGCGAGCGCGGGCTCGCCCTCTTGTACTAAAAGAGATGGGCGCGAGCGCGGGCTCGCCCTCTTGTACTAAAAGAGAAGAGCGCGAGCTCCACTCTTCCGGAGAAAAGAGAAGAGCGCGAGCTCCACTCTTCCGGAGAAAAGAGAAGAGCGCGAGCTCCACTCTTCCGGAGAAAAGAGAAGAGCGCGAGCTCCACTCTTCCGGAGAAAAGAGAAGAGCGCGAGCTCCACTCTTCCGGAGAAAAGAGAAGAGCGCGAGCTCCATCCTTTGGGGAAAAAGAGAAGAGTGCGAGCGCGAAATCAGCCTCTGAGATAAAAGAGAAGAGCACGAGCGCGAGCTTCAGCGCCGCCCTTAGAGAGCGAAATTTAAAACAATTGATTCCCGCCTTTCTTCACGAATCACATCACGTGGTGCTTTTTCTGAATGTGAATTTCCCAGAATCTATCGGCCTCTGAGAGGGCGCTTCTCATTACGAGCAGACCGTGAACTCTAGCTCTTCCTCTTAAAAGAGCGCGAGCGTGGGCTCACCCTCTTTTACTAAAAAAAGATGAGCGCGAGCGCGGGCTCGCCCTCTTGTACTAAAAGAGATGAGCGCGAGCGCGGGCTCGCCCTCTTGTACTAAAAGAGATGAGCGCGAGCGCGGGCTCGCCCTCTTGTACTAAAAGAGATGAGCGCGAGCGCGGGCTCGCCCTCTTGTACTAAAAGAGATGAGCGCGAGCGCGGGCTCGCCCTCTTGTACTAAAAGAGATGAGCGCGAGCGCGGGCTCGCCCTCTTGTACTAAAAGAGATGAGCGCGAGCGCGGGCTCGCCCTCTTGTACTAAAAGAGATGAGCGCGAGCGCGGGCTCGCCCTCTTGTACTAAAAGAGATGAGCGCGAGCGCGGGCTCGCCCTCTTGTACTAAAAGAGATGAGCGCGAGCGCGGGCTCGCCCTCTTGTACTAAAAGAGATGGGCGCGAGCGCGGGCTCGCCCTCTTGTACTAAAAGAGATGAGCGCGAGCGCGGGCTCGCCCTCTTGTACTAAAAGAGATGAGCGCGAGCGCGGGCTCGCCCTCTTGTACTAAAAGAGATGAGCGCGAGCGCGGGCTCGCCCTCTTGTACTAAAAGAGATGAGCGCGAGCGCGGGCTCGCCCTCTTGTACTAAAAGAGATGGGCGCGAGCGCGGGCTCGCCCTCTTGTACTAAAAGAGATGAGCGCGAGCGCGGGCTCGCCCTCTTGTACTAAAAGAGATGAGCGCGAGCGCGGGCTCGCCCTCTTGTACTAAAAGAGATGAGCGCGAGCGCGGGCTCGCCCTCTTGTACTAAAAGAGATGAGCGCGAGCGCGGGCTCGCCCTCTTGTACTAAAAGAGATGGGCGCGAGCGCGGGCTCGCCCTCTTGTACTAAAAGAGATGGGCGCGAGCGCGGGCTCGCCCTCTTGTACTAAAAGAGATGAGCGCGAGCGCGGGCTCGCCCTCTTGTACTAAAAGAGATGAGCGCGAGCGCGGGCTCGCCCTCTTGTACTAAAAGAGATGAGCGCGAGCGCGGGCTCGCCCTCTTGTACTAAAAGAGATGAGCGCGAGCGCGGGCTCGCCCTCTTGTACTAAAAGAGATGGGCGCGAGCGCGGGCTCGCCCTCTTGTACTAAAAGAGATGAGCGCGAGCGCGGGCTCGCCCTCTTGTACTAAAAGAGATGAGCGCGAGCGCGGGCTCGCCCTCTTGTACTAAAAGAGATGAGCGCGAGCGCGGGCTCGCCCTCTTGTACTAAAAGAGATGGGCGCGAGCGCGGGCTCGCCCTCTTGTACTAAAAGAGATGAGCGCGAGCGCGGGCTCGCCCTCTTGTACTAAAAGAGATGAGCGCGAGCGCGGGCTCGCCCTCTTGTACTAAAAGAGATGGGCGCGAGCGCGGGCTCGCCCTCTTGTACTAAAAGAGATGAGCGCGAGCGCGGGCTCGCCCTCTTGTACTAAAAGAGATGAGCGCGAGCGCGGGCTCGCCCTCTTGTACTAAAAGAGATGAGCGCGAGCTCGGAAATTTGGTTTTTGCCTATCTCTGTCTTCACTATTTTAAAAACATCTCCGTCAGAGCCAAATTCCTCAAGCGGGGAAAAAGAATATAAAGCAGGGTCCGGATTTTTTTGGAGATTCCACGTCACTACATGATTTCAAAAACCAACTTTCCAGCCCCTTTAACTGACAAGAGAGCCAGAAAAGACATGACCCGCTCTTGCGAGAGATAACCCCCTATTTTCGGAAGATATTGCAATCTCGTTAAAACAGCATTTACATAGATTCAAATGTTATAAAAATAACTAAATTACAAAATACGAATATTTACTAAATGAAATATAAATATAAACCTAACTTTCAGTTGACCATGCCGATGATTCTCTCCTAAGCAAATTAGGAAAATTGACTCTTCATTAGACCACATAATGACATTATTGAATCGGAACATAAAATTGACTATTATCTACACTCGTGTTCGTTTCTGAAGGTACTTGTTTATAATTTTGAGGTCCAAAACGCGTTTTCACTGCTATTTATCAGTACCAACGTAACCTTGGTAGTCATTCAGCGAAGAAATAAACTTGTACTTTTCATCAGTAACTGATCTATAGTGTTTCGTCTATTTTGGCGAAGTTTAATAAGCGAATTTTAATTATTTCAGTTTTACGACTCCCAAGAATCTCGATATCAAGTTTCTGATCCCAAAATCCAAGTGTCCGAACCTCCCAACGAAGAACAGGTTCCTCTGTATTCGTTAAATTACAACACCAACTCGTCTCCTTTCAACCTGAACGTACGACGAACGGACACCGAAACTATCATGTATTTGCTGTTAATCTTTGACTAATAAACTAATTAACCCAAATCAGAAGCAAAAAGCCCATGCCCAAAATTGCACTCCTACCGAGACAATGGCGAAACAATGTTAAAAGGAAACCACCTATGGACTGCAATGCAAAGGATGATAAAATTAGCGAATAAGTAGATAAGTCCATTATGGAAAGGGATAAAAAAGCTAAACCCTAAACAAATTTGAAGAAATTTAAAATCTTACTTATAGCTCGTACCGATAGGTCTTCGAGCAAACAAAATGACGCGAAACTCGGACCAAATAGATCTTAGAGTGAAAAATTAAATTAAATAAAATATCCAGAATTTCCAACGGTAGACCGCTTTCGTCCTATTTGGGACTGGTCAGTACCGTAGAATATATACTATTCTCCACCACTCTCCCATTATTCGGCTTTCCGTTGAAATTTTTAATGTTTAGGCTTAAGGCCTGTTGCAAAAGCCCTAGCCAAAGTGCTAGCCCATAGAATTTAACATGTGCGATTTTAGCAAAGCAGACTTTTGCAACGGGCCCTTAGTTTCTCTTTTCGGTGTAATAGTCGCAAGCCAGCCTTCCCGCACGGTACTGACGAGTCCCAAATAGGACGAAACCGGTCTACAGTTGGAAATTCTGGCTATTTTATTTAATTTAATTTAGTTCTCCACTCGAAGATCTATTTGGTCCGAGTTTCGCGTCATTTTGTTTGTTCGAAGACTTATCAGTACGAGCTATTTGTAAGTTTTTAAATTTCTTCAAATTTGTTTAGGGTTTAGCTTTTTATCCCTTTTCATTATGGACTAATCTACTTATTCGCTAATTTTATCATCCTTTGTAAAAATGTTAGATAACTAGTTTTAAAATATTAGACCGAACGTCGCTCGTTTATTTTGGTGTAAATATTTTCAATATCAAACACCGTGGTGCTACCCGTTGCTCTAAAAGAACCAAGCGGCACCTAGATTCGGGTCCAGAAGCTTATTTGTCCAAAGTTTAATTTAAATATTCAATCAACGTAATCAAACGTAATTTTTTCAAGATTTGACACCAGTATCGGTGGCTTCACGTTCTCACCTCAATTCTTGCAACTTTCATCGAGGCTACCGTCCAAGAGAGTGTTCGGTTTGAGTGACGATGACCTTGACGGCTTCGGGCTCGATGTCAACTGGAAAACGTGGCTTCTTTTCTCCAGACAGTCTCAATTGGTAAAAAGAGTTATTTAACGTCCATTATACAGCCATCCCTAAAAAACTTTATCTCTTGTACTAATTGTTTATGCCTATAGACCAACTACGGGTCGCATCCTTTTTACGTCTGCCTGGAAAACGATGGTAAAGCGCATGGCGTTCTTTTGCTGAACAGCAACGCTTTAGGTAACTAATTTTATTTACTTTGTTAAGGGCTATAAGAATCAGAATAGACGCATTCACATATTGCCTACAGGGAAATATGCAAAAAGGGGCGAAATCCACCCGAGGTACCTTCCTATTTAATAATGTTTGAGGTAGATGGCGACACTATAAAGTTAATGAAAAATAAACTTTTTTAAAAAGTTATTAATTAATTTCAAAATTATAGTACTTTAAATTCTTATTAAAAATATATAACTTTTGTAATTTAAATTAACAATTAATTTTAACAGTAGTTAACACTCCGCCATAGTTGGCACTATAACACCTATTTAAACTATCCAATCAGGGAAGATAATTTTGTATTTTAAATCTCGAGAAAACCGTTCTCCACTACAAACTGAAAACTTTCAACCAATCGTTGAAAATCAAAATTATGATCGCCATCTACTAACAAATAACGCCATCACCACGTTACCTCTGTGAATTTTACCCCTTTAAAGTCGTCCTTGCCCGTTAAAAATTGTAAATCGATCTATTGTTTAACATTCGTGTCAGTTTTCTATCTTCTGTCAATCTGTCTGTTAGTTTTATAGAGTAATATCACTGGGTAGCTTTAACCATGGCTGCCATTTTAGGCGCGTTTTTCTCTCCATGGGGAAAAAGCGTGGGTGACGTTGCGTGACGTTACACTGACAGTACTATATTGAGAGCCATTTTTTTCTATGGAAAAAAGGCATCGGTGACGTCACACTGATATTACTCTATTGAGAGCCATTTTTTAGAATGGCCACTAATGTTTAGTGGACTTAAGACTAAAGATATTACGTGTTCTTTGTGACTGCGAAGGCGTAGGACTAGAGCCTGATTATATAATTTTAAGTTGCATATTTTCCTGGCTAGAGGAGCTTATCTGTTAAGTATGCCGTCAATTCTATGTTCCTTCACACTGTGGACTAACTGACACTCTTATGGAAATTAACAATGGGAAGAGTGGGGTAGCGGAGTGGTTAGCACTTCCGCCTCTCAGCAAGAGGAACCGGGTTCGATCCAAGCTTGGAATCGGTCAAAATCCCATGTTATTTTCAATGGGAAAATTTCCATTTTATGTTGTCCAAAACATTTTTCGTTGCCATGGCAAAACCGTTGCCCATTGAATAAAATCCCTTTAGGATTTTACAAGTTACATGAAGGTCTACCAATCCCCCGAGTTTGAACAAAATCGGTGTGTAACACCTCGGGTAGTCTCCTTGTGAGTATAACCAGCCACCTGAATTAATTGCATTAAAAGTCTCTAGGTGAGTAATAGGCCTTTCTATAAAGTAACATTGGTCTTCTTGTTTTGATGTGGCTGCTGCGTCACGGGTGACGTATCGATGACGTTTTCCTACGAAAAGCCCCGGACATGAGAGTAAATTCGACGAGGCACGCTGTTTTTAAGCATGAACTGAACTTCTACGTATTTCGTTACGAATGAGCTACATAAAAACAAGTTCAACAAGCGTAGCATATTTCATAGTAAGGCTTATTAGGCCTAAGGTGGTGCCTAGCTGATTATTATTATTACTGAGGTCTATTGTACGAATGCGGCTTACTAAGCGATAACTTTATTTTTTGCTAATAGAGGTTCAACTGCAACCGATGCCAGCCGTAACATTTCGCGCGATTGGTGGTTTGTTGGACTTCTATTTCTTCTTGGGCCCCACGCCTCAAGACGTCATTCGGCAGTACGCGGATGCGGTCGGTCTTCCCTTAATGCCTCCGTTCTGGGCGTTCGGTTTGCATTTGTCCTTCAACGACGCCCTTTCTTTACAAGAGGTGGAAGCCGCCCTAAATGACATGGAAGCTAATAACGTGACCGGAAGTCAAGTATGTATAGTGACTCGGGTTGTGGTCAGATTATTGAAACTAATAGCGTTTTCAATCTGACTGCTCTCGAGCGCTCCATATCCCTCCGATCAACATTTTATGTTCCATTTCGGTGCTCGAATCTGCTCCGATCAAGTTTCGCGTGTTCCATTTCCCGCTCTCGGGTGCTCCGAGATCGTTTAAAACCGATCTGCCGATTTCGACAGATCAACGAATCGAGATCGAGATCGGAGAAAATTTTCGCGTGATCCGTTTAGATGTTTTGGTAAAATGGCAGACCAAGACGCGAAAATTCAAATTATTACAAAGCGCGGGAATACGGTAGCATGTTCCATTTTTCGGTTTTACTCTAGTTGATTGGGGCGAGATGTATGACATCAGACAGATTCGGAGCGAATCTCGCGCAATCAAATGGAAAACGCTATTAGATCTTCTATGGAAAGGTCAGCGTACTCTCGGTTGTTTTTTGCGTCTTTTTCAAGCCGGAAAAATTCCAGTGTAGTTTTTGGCGCCGGCTATATGTAAGAAATTATATAAACTATATTATTATACCAGTATTATTATTTGGTCTTATATAATTCGTTTAAAAATTTCGAATGTGTTAAAATTTATTTGATGATACGTTTATTCAGTACCACAATTTACTTAAAATCATTAGTGCTAACGTAATATTGTTGCATAAGTGTGACACTAACTATTCTTTACATGAAAAAAATTTACTGAGAACAATTCCCAAGACAGATTGCACTACTGACTTCGTCGAAGTTTTGCGTCCGTGTCTCACGTAGCCTTTGGAACCATATTATAGACATGGTGCTAATAACCGTCGTTAGATGGCGCGATGAGGTAGTTATCTCCTCTACAGCAGACTACGTTTGTGGTGACCGGGTAATAATTATAATAATATAATTAAAGGGCCACACTGAAGTTAGAAAAATCTGAGTCTTTTGTACAACGCGATAGCAGGGCTAATCATATTCTAGAATTTTCCGAAGCTCGCGCAGCAAACCAGTAAAATTCAAACGCCGATACGGCCTTTTAATATAATTGTACGTTGTAGGTAGGCTTGTGCGCTAACCTTTTCAAAAAAATCCCTTTGAAATTATCAAGAATGTCTCAACAATTTCGCGTCCTCCTCAGGATGTTGTGCATATTAATGTACACCACAACCAAGAACCCTTTGTCTACAGACAGACCAAGACGAAATCGTTACAAACTTCAATTTCGTCTCTGAAGTCCGGGAATCGTAGAGTGATAGCCAAAGTGACCCCGTCTGTGAACCGGCACACGGTCCCATTCGAACTGGGCCTCCATCACGGTGTTTTCCTGAACGACTCCTGGAAAATAAACCCTGTGCTTGGGATGGTAAACTACTATCTCATAGAAAATGTTTGAAAGTTGAGATCTAATTTTCCGTTTCCCAGAATGGCGAGGAGCAAGCTGCCTATCCCGACTTCGGAAACCACGCGACGTTGCTCTGGTGGTCAGACCGATTGAAAGAACTTAAATTTAATGTCGATTTCGACGGACTTCATCTCGTAAGTCTTAAATATAATTACGCTAAGTAGTAAGACGCTTTGGGGACACCGTACACGCCGCTTTGGGTCGATTTTTAATTATGGGGGAAGGACACTTCGCTTTGGGTCGATTTTTACTTATGGGGGGGCACGTCGCTTTGGGTCGATTTTTAAATATGGGGGGAAGGACACGTCGCTTTGGTTCGATTTTTATTTATGGGGGGGGCACGCCGCTTTGGGTAGATTTTTATTTATGGAGGGGGGGGACCCGCCGCTTTGGGTCTATTTTTATGATGGGGGGGGGGACACGCCACTTTGGGCCGGTATTAGTTGTGGGGGGACACGCTCTGAACCGTTATTTGAAACTTCTATAGGACGAAGACTTTCCAATGACGCACCTGGACAAAGGTTCAGTCGACGGTTGTCTTCCAGATAACTTTAATAAACCACCATATTTATCAAGTAATCAAGCCAGAATACCCGAAATTCCGAAAGCACTTCGTTAAAATCGGTTTTCTCGCCCGTTAGAACTGTTTGATAGTGCCATTTACAACAACACAGTCTGCATGGGCAGCGTCCAGTCATGCGGTTCTAAAGTTTGCAACCATTATGACGTACACAACCTCTACGGATATTTAATGTCCAAAACTACCAATGAGTACGTTAACCACTATTTGAAATTATATAGCAGACAGTTAAACGTTTTTTTTTAAAGTGCCGTTCGGGAAATTTCACCCGAGCGCCGTATCCTCCTGATCTCGAGTTCCACCTTCGCTGGCACAGGGCGCTACGCTGGTCGTAGTCAAACTCAAACGAAGGTGACTTGGACTAATTTAAAAACTATTTTAACCTCAACTATAATGTACGGAGCTTTTGGAATTCCATTTGTAAGTTAATTTTTTTTATGTACGGTAATACTTTTAGTACCACCAGAAGTATACAATATAGGTCTAAAGTAAGAAGTATTAATGAAAGCAGAAGTAAATGAACCGAAGTTATCAGACCGCGATATCTCTCATACTAAGCGTATTTTCCATAAGAGATGACCCTTTAATCAACGTTTTCATATTTCGCGCCTTCATAGCTCCACTATCGCCATCTATCGACTAGTAGGTGATGACGGGTATATTGAATGTGGATACCCACAATTCCCTAGTGCAATTTTTGTCGGGAACTAAAGGGGTTGGAACTCCGATGGATTTTCATCTCCCCACGTTAAGGAAAATGCCTTTTAAAATTTTGGCCCTCTCCTCTAACTTCGGTTCATTTACTTTTGATGAAAGCTATAAAAATTAAACTTGTACTTTCACCAGCTCGAAACAGCGGATGTATACACCCCTTTACGGCTTAACACTTACCGCCGGTATCACTTCACCTAACGATGTAGAATGTTACACTAAAATTTACTTCCAAGTCATATTTTCCGCTGTGTAAATGCCTTAAAATGTCACTAATATATTTCGCACAGCACTATTTTTCTTTAGAAACGTTTTTTTAAATCAGCAGTAACCTGTGAATAATATCACCAATATGAGAATATAGATACTTATCTCTAAGAGATATAATATATACTTCTGGTACCACGTTTAACATCTAGTTTGTTTCATTGAGAATTTTATTTATATTAATACGCGGGAATTAATATAATTAGAAGTTTCTTTTAAACCAATAGTAGTGGCGTTGGGACGGTAACCCAAAGGTCGTAGGTTCGATTCCTGCCCGAGGTGATATGATTTTTCTGTCACATGGTATGGAACAATACGCGGAGGTATTCCTTGGTTTAAAAGAAACTTCTAATTGTATTAATTCCAGCGTAATTATAAAAATAAAATTCTCAATGATTTGACTACAGGCTATCAAGGACCTGTTATAAATTAGTTGACGTAAAATGATACGGCACCGTCAACAACGGGTTAAATGTATCCCGTCAATAATGTGAACCAGATCGAGTCTTTCTTAAATTGGATGTCCGAGGCCTGATTACCCGTGTCCTCGGTAGTCCAATGGTAGTGGCGTTGGGACGGTAACCCAAAGGTCGTAGGTTCGATGATTTTTCTCAGTCACTCTGGTCAGAGGTATTCCTTGGTTTAAAAGAAACTTCTAATCTAGTTTGTTTCGTTGGCAGAGCGGAACCACATTGACCCTTGACCAAACAGACGACGAATTAAATTTAAGGGCCATTCAACTGGCGGCTTTTCTACCTTATTTTCACCTTCAAGATCTAAACTTGACGGTAATTTTAGAGTCGTTTGTTTTTGGGAAGGCTTTAAGGTCGTAACCAAAACGTGTAATATTTTTTGTGAAAATGACTAGGAAATCGAAACTAAAACGCCCGAATTTATGGAATCTTTCCAAGTACTGATTCAACTGCGATACGAATTACTTCCACACCTGTATTCCTTGTTTCACAAGTCCCACGAATTGGGAATTATGCCATTGCAACCAGTTTGGTTCGAGTAAGCCCGCCCCTCGTTTGGTGGCCACAATTACCTATTATTAATCAACTTGCCGATATCACAGATTCCCCGAGGATGACAAAAGCTGGAACGTAAGTTCTCAGTTCATGTGGGGTCCAAGTGTGATGGTCACTCTGGTATTGGATCAAGGAGAAAAAACTAAGCAATTGTACCTGCCTCAAAGTGACTGGTTTGATTATTACACTGTAAGAACAAGATGACTTAACATATCTAACGTAATCGCTCAAAAGTATGGCATAAAATTAAACATAAAAAATTAAACTGGAGAAACTTATGGTATTCACGACCGAAACGAGTCTAGGTGGCGTAACGGCGCTAGCTTCTCCGAAGTTGCGCCTATAATTTAGCGTCTGCTACAGACAAATTAAAAAGTCAGAAAATGGGTTTTTTCTGAAATAACCTGATAAAAATATAATCAAACGATTCAAGAATTATATTAAAGGGGAACGGCCAAGCTTTTCCAAATATGGCCTTATTTCCGTATCAAAAGATTAACAAGACGTTCAATATACTAACACGTACCTTTTTTTGCCCAAAAAGTTGAAACGAAAAATAACGCCAGGTGTTTGGGTTTGAATTTCCGCCGCCATTTTAGGGGCTGCCGCCAGCGCCCCTAACCCCGTATGAGCGATTTGCGCACTATCCTAACTTTTAAAATCGCGCAATTTAGGCTTAGGTCTCTTATAAAGTTCTGGAACGCGCCGCGCGTGCAAAACAAATTTTTTGCGTCTTCAGCTGCCCGCGCTTTTACGTTGTTTTTCTGTCTCACCCACTTCTCACCAGGTGTCGCGGCGGACGCGTGCTTTTCGATTTCCCGAAATTTATTTATTTTATTAAAAATTAACCACTCAATATTTTTTGATGCGGTTTTCGCCATAAATTTTAGTTTTTAATGGGCTATAGGGCTATCTAACTGGTTAAAGTATCATTATTTATAAAATCAAAATTACGAATTACGATGAGGGAAAACTAATAGCGTCTGTTTTAGGTGCTACCTATCTAGGTTTCAATGGCGAACTAAAGGGGGCATAACGATAGTTTTCGGTCGCGAATAAACAAATGTTATTTGTTGGAAACGTTTTGATCCGAGGCCATTTATCTATCCATTATTAAAAGTTGTATGGCATAAAATATTGTTCATGGTGTTGTAACTTGTGTGTAAAAGTAGTAGAAACGCTTAGCTTCACTGTGAGAGTAATTTTGATGCCATTTATACTTGATTTAAAAAAAATAAATTTACCGGAGTGCGATAATAAAAAACATGAAATACAAAGATACTAACAAAAGTCATATTTATAAAAAAATCAAGATCAGAGTTGTATCACATGGGATATGACGAAAATAAAGTCACTTCCAACTCAATGACGAAAAACTGTGTGAAAGCATGGATAGTAGATTTTAGAGGATCAGTAAAAAGCCTGGTTTTTAGCCCCCGTAAACTAATCACACTAAGGGAGTCGTCCAAGGTTATTTGGAAAAAAACAAGTATCGCTAAGAGTGGACGATACTGTTCGAAAAAACAAAAAAGATAAACACGAAGTACATTTTTACGCCAAAAGGTATTTTTTCACGTTTTTATAGATTAAATATGATATACTAAATATCAGTTGATAGTTTTTATTGAATTAAAAAAACAAAATTAAAAATTACTAAAATATAAAGTGCAAAAAATAACGTAACAATATCAACCGCGTTAGATTGCCATTTTGAAATTTTAAGATCACGTGGTACAAACGACCTTGCAAGACTCCCTCGGAGTCTCTCGAGCTGATGGATACGCGGGGAGAAATAAAATGCACTGTGGAAGCTAGGAGCAACAAACACAAGGAGAACGCAGCTAGCCTTTAAACACACTAACGAAGGGTTGTGTACGAATTTCATTGGACGAGCGTCATGAGCCTTTACACTGAACGTTTTACGGGCGGGGGGGGGAGACAATTTCCTAATTTTCCCCTTCCGACGGCAGCAGGCGCTAAAGCGTCTAGCCAATGAAAAACGTACACAAGAAAATCAGCGACTTTTGACGGGTTGCGGTATCCTTGTGTGGGGTGTTGTGTTTGTTGCTCCTAGGTGGAAGGGTATCGAAAACCTGTCCTCTTAATTTACTGTCCATGGTGAAAGGAACCTGTTAATGAAATCGCCCAGAATTTCTCGCGCGTTTATGGTTTTACAATTTGTAGTTGAGCTTGAGATATTTTTTCCATGATAATCTTCTCAATAGTGCAAGGATAATAACCAATTTAACCATATTAAATTTTTCTGTCCACTTATTGTACGTTCTGTATAGAAAAGTCTCATGGAATTTTTTTCTATGGAACTGTTGCATAGAGGCACACTTATGAGTGATTATGTTACATATGCTCTTAATAATGTTGTAATTACAACGCGAAGTTAATTTTCCTTATTATCAGGGAGAGAGGTACCATGGGAGCGACCTTGAATTGGAGACGTATCTTTACAGTACAATTAAACCAGTTTATCTACACGTGAAAGCGGGTCATATTATTCCGAAACAAATACCTTCTAACAATTTGAATAGCGGGTAAATAATTATATACACCTATGTTTACAAATAATTATAATAATTATTTTTTTCTTTCGCTTTGAACAGCAGAAAAAACCCCATGACATTGCTAGTGGCTTTGGACGGAAATTTCTCAGCTTCTGGATATTTGTTTTGGGACGATGGCGATTGCTTAGGTAAATATTAATTCGTGACTGAAACGAGTCTAGGTAGCGCTGCTGGTCGTGCTCTTCCGACCAGGCTTGGAAATAAGCGGTGGTCACTGGGTCAAAGACCAGTTTTTTTATTCAAAAGCTAGGGGTTCACTGGTCCAGTGTCCAGTTTATTAATTCAAAATTATCTACCGTATTATTAACCAACTGGTCTACGTGACCACTTAAATAATTCAAGATTTGGGAGTCACTGGCCAAATAGACCAGTTTAGAAATAAACCTTATTTCCAAGCCTGCTTCCGACGTAGTGCCTATGATCTAGCGTCTGCTATTGTCAGATTAGAAATTATTGCCTAAATCTGAGCCTACTAATTGCGGTGTTATAACAATAACGCGTATGGGCGCACCATAAGTCCTAACATTATTGCTAATAGCGTCTCTTACATTTCCTACGTACCTAATTAGTTTTCAACGGTAACCAAAAGAGGGCGTAACGATAGCTTTAGCTTTAGCTTTAAAGGTAATATAACCTCGGGTATTTGGTGTGGAATATTAACGTTTGCAGCTCTGGCCCATTGAGCTGGGAATATTAATCTAGAGGTCCAATCAAAACGTCGGATTTCAGTATTTCGCGAAACAAGTTTTTAAAAAATAACAATACTGCCGTCTGCTCCCAAATGACGAGAAAACTTTATCATTCTACCCGTGGCGCCGTCTATCTCTCAATGGTTCGTTCAAATAAAACGCGTTTTCCGGCAAAAGATTTTGTTTTCAAAAATAATGGATGGCGCCACGGGTCATATGATAACGTTTTCTCGTCATTTTAGAGGAGACGGCACATTCGTAATTTTCAAAAACTTGTTTCGTGGGGAGCCGATTTGATTGGATTTCTAGATTAATATTCCCAACTCAATGCTCTGGCCGCTCTTTAAAAATGATTGGGGGTTTGAAAAATTGAAGGGGTATTCCATAAAGATTACTTTGCAGGTTATATATTTGCTTTTATAAGGCGGTGAATTCAAAATATATTAGATATTCAACCTATTGTAAATGTGTGTCATAGCAGACGAAATTAGTTATGACACTAGCGCCATCTTTAGATTCTTTGCTGAAAAACTTCTTCAGCAAATGAATTAAGGGATAGAGCCACTGTTCGCCATGATGTGCTCTTTGACTCTCTCATTCCTTACTAGTCGAGAAGCCCACCCTACGGGCGGGCCCTCAGCTAGTTGTGTTTCGAGGCAATCCCCCCCAGTAAGCCCCCCTACCCCTCTTTCCCGTGCGAGAATTTCCATGGTACGCTTTTCCCCATAGTTGAGCCACCCCAGTAAGACACTCCTCCTCCTTTTCCCCATGCCAGAATTACCGCGGTACCCTTTTCCCCTCGCAAAAATAACTTAAAAACTCGCCTTTCTCTCTCTTCCAAACCCCCCAGTAAGGCACCCCTCCCGCTTTTCCCCATGCGATAATTAACGTGGTACCCTTTTCCCCACAAAAATTACTCAAAAACTCGCCTTTCTGTCTCTTCCAAACCCCCCAGTAAGGCACCCCTCCCCCTTTTCCCAATGCGATAATTACCGTGGTACCCTTTTCCCCAAAAAAATTATTCAAAAACTCGCCTTTATCTCTCTTCCAAACCCACCTGTACCCCTGTAAACCCCCTGTATCCAATGGCAGATTTGCTCCCCCCTCAAGACGAACAGAAACAAATACGCTCGTTCCTGAGCCCCGATTCCCCTCTGCCCCGCGCTGTTTATAGTCGAACACCTCAGTAAGGAAGCGAAAGGCAGTCCCGTGCCGCCTGTGTCTTCGCCCGGTTCGCCGCCCCGCCTTTTGGTACCCTTATTGACTAAGCAAAAACACTAAAAAGGCTATAGTTGAGCCACTAACAAAGCGAAAGGCAGCAGCTTCTCTCTCCGCCCCGCGAAGGCTTTTTCTTCGCCGCCCCGCCTTTGGCTTCATGACAGACTAAGCAAACATTCGTGAAAGCTCGAACGTACGACCGACGTACCAAGCGCTCCTTATAATATAGATAGATAACTAGTGTTGTAAAACAGAAAATTCTCCGGAAAATGACAGACCTTTTTTCCGGAAAATTTTCCATATTTTTCCCAAAAAAAGTTTTCATTCCATGTTTGCAAATTTAAGTAAAAGCTGAATTTTCGCCTCATTTTTTAGTATCTAAAAGTAAAACTAAACCTCTAGAATAGTTTAAACTGATTAACAGTGTAACACTATTAATATTTTGTAGTATGTTTAGTTTGTTTACTGATATTAGACATTTTATATCGATAAAAAGTTAAAAACATTAAAAACCATTAAAAAGTAATTTATGTTTCAATTTTTTATTTTTCCGGAAAATTAACAACACTACTTATTACATTATTTCATAATTTAAAATTGATTCCAAATAGATTCGTTCGAGATGCAGGAATACGTCGATGTGTATTTCGAAGCTAGCCCCGTATGTAATAAAATATTATTTTCTCCACAATTCTCTATACTTATATTATATTTACTCATGTAGGGGTTGTTAAATATCAGAGGACATCCTGCAAAATCTTTCTTCCGCAGTTCTTTCAACAGCGCTTTCATTGAAAGGGTTCAAATCTATGGTTTGAACAGCAAGCCGAGTACAATTATAATCGACGGCAGTTATCATATGCTGCCCAAACAAATTGAATGGAGTCAAGAGTACAAAGTAGGCGCGAACTTTTAGTTATATACCAAGAGTGTAATTATTTATACTTAAGACGAATGATTATGTTCCCGAAAACTGATTTCTTCTGACCCGACTTTCCCGGGCAAAATTCAACCATGATACCCGCGAATCTACTCGACATGAATCATTATCTTCAAGTAGAAATTAATACGTTCTTGGTTATACGAACTTATCAAAAATACCACTAAGATCACAGGGTTGCCACCTAGGAGCAACAAACACAAGGAGAACGCAGCTAGCCTTTAAACACGCAAGCGCAGTGTTGTGTACAAATTTCATTGGACGAATCTTTACGCTGAACGTTTTACGTAAAGGGGGAAGACAATTTCCGAATTTTCTCTTCCGAATCCAGTAGGCGCTAAAGCGACTAACCAATGAAAAATGTACACAAGAAAATACAAGACTTTTGACGGGTTGCGTTCTCCTTGTGTGTTTGTTGCTCTTAGTTGCCACACATCGGCAAATTTTAAAATGGGCCGAAAAAGTCAGGGTAGTGTCAGGGAAGTTTAAGAATTTGTAAAAAGTCAGGGAATTCAATTTTATCTTGACACTTTTTGAAGGTAATTTTACTCTAGATCTATGAGAAATTCTATGATTATTATTTAGTTCCTTGAAAAATTGGCTAATTTTTTCAACATTGCAATAACCTTTTTACTGAAATATAAGTCCATTTAAAATTAACTTCTGATAAAAATAAAATAAATATTTTAGCCTTAAAAAGTCAGGGAAAATCTCTTAAAATGGTCAGGGAATTTGAAACTCAACATTTTGTGGCAACCATGGATCATTTTACGGACCGGTCAGCTTACTCCCCTCGCTCTGCAAATTACTGAAGTGTAACCGTAGTCTGCTTCTTGGTGGGGACGAGATCCTTCTGTCTTAACGCGCCATCTCTGGATCGCTAGTGGAACTGATTTATAGCGGGGTTATTAAACTTGAGCAAGTTGGATCATGGAAGCATTCGAATGGCCCTTATAAATCCAACTTTCTTTTACCAAATTCTTCCTCTTTTATCAATATTACACTGAAGCGCCATCTATGTTATATACATCAAGTAAAGATGGCCTTAGTTTTAAATAAATATTTTACTGAAAATATAAATTTAAAAGCTATAAAAGTAAATAAACTTAATTACAATATTTTCATGATTAATCGATCCCACTATTGTTTTAGAATTTTAACAAGCTTCTATTTAACAGCCGTAGAGGGAGCTGTTAATAAATTAATATAAAATCCCGTTCCCTCACCAAGGTTGGGGGAATAAAATCCGACTTATTTTGGGACACGAGTTTCTATTGCTGGTAAAGTTCCTTAATCTAACCTTCTAAAGTTGAATAACGACTATATACTAAGAACTATAATTATTTTTAAATATTTTAATATATATAATTTTGAGTACCCAGTGTAGATGGCGCCAAAAAGGAGGAGATTTTCTACTCCCAGGCTGAAACTGACGAACAGGTTGCACTAAACACTCGGGAGTGCGCTGACCTATCCTTTAAAAGATCTTGCTTCCTTTACAAAGCATTAAAATATCTTAATTTTTAAATTTTAGGTGTTGCTTTTACATCAAATCTTAATTCCCATCTCCAGAGAGACAAAAGTGGAATGGAGTTTTTAAAGAAAAGACTTTAAAAAATAGTAAAAAGACTTAAAAATAGTGTTTTTAAAGACTACTTAAAAGTGTACAATATTTTTCATGTTTTTCCAAGTATTCATTAATGTGCTCTAGTTGCATTTTTGTGTTCTTGGTGTTTTCATAAGTATATCTGAACCATATTTTGTGTTGGTTCAAATTTATCCATTTCTATATATTTTTTACATAAGACTGTAAATTTTCTGAATAATATATGAAACATTTCATACGAAAAAAGTCATGGTCAATTGTCACTACTTTAACCTTGTGGAAACTGGTTTTCTATGGGATAATTCTGCCAACTTAACTTGACCTAGTTTCCATCTAAGATAAACTAATTTCGATACACGCCGCCAGGTTATTTTACGGGTAGACCCCCATAAATTCGTTTGTAGTTTGTGAAATCTTTCATTTTAGCCTGACCAAGAATGTATTTATACTCGGGGAGAATGACCATCTTGAGAGGATCCACGGGAACCATGGACTATTTATCCTCTAGCAGACTAGCAGCAGAGGGGTAAGGAAAATCGTCACCGGCATGTGCTGTGAACGCGTCGATAACGCAAGTGTTTAAGATCCAATGCGATACCTGGCTGATTTGATTGAATTATCAAGGGAATAGCTTGCTGGTGGACTGGTAGCAACGCTAGGAATTGTCTTAACATGGTCATTCTCTAAAAATAAATGTATTCTTGCCTGACTTAAACGTTGGGAATCCTTTATCTTATCAGAAGGCGTAATAAATATTCCATTAAATTGATTATATCCTGGTGACAGTAATGCAGAGGTGTATTGTAGGAAACAATGTAAGGCCTATCCGTTATCTGTATTCAAAGCGCAGGCAGGGGGGGGGGGTATTTAGTAGGTATTACACCTGAGTCAGAACCTTTCAAGTACAGATTACTTCACCTTAAAAAAAATCACACCCCAGTTGTTTTAAAAGATTTAGATGACTACGGGTTCTTATAGGGTAAGATATTCCAATTATAACCTTTGAATATGGCTACTACGACAAGCGATCCTTGGGCGGATGCCCATCTGTCCATGAAGGTAAGTTTAGCATCTCTTAATTAAAATTAAACAGGAAATATTAATTATTTAATTTGCGGGTTTTTTAGCTCCAAGTTCTATTGCCAGATGCGGAGGATCGGGACGAATTGCAAACGATTGTTAATAATTTTTATAGGTAAGTTAATGCGTTTATAATTCATATTTTTAATTTATTTTCTGATATAATTTATTTTAAAGCGAAGGAAACGTGAAGGAATTAATACAAAATATGAAAAATTTATTCAAGAAGGAAGAGCAAATGTCACTCTTCGATGATATTCGGTAAGTTCAAACATTTTTGATTGTTTTGGAAATGCAATATGATTATAAAGAAGGGAAATTGAAGCACTGGTGAACATGCAGTTGCGGGTAATGTGTTGGTATTCTTTGCTTAACAGGAATGTAAAATATTTTTATAATTATTTGTAGCAATTTAATTTCCAATCAACATCTCACACCAAGACAAATCTGCACACCTGTATAGTATGATAAGAGCTTTCTCTAGTGAGCTATTTAGCAGAATCTGTTTTTAACGAATCATCTTCCTCTACGTTAGGAGGAACGCCACGGGAAATGGCGCACGCGGCAGAATTTTGCATAAGGCAGTAGGACTAAAAGCTAAAGGTCAATCAACAGTGCTCTTAGCGGCAAAAAGATTAAATTCGTTGATTCACCAATGAATGTTCCGCTTAATATTACCCTTTAACGTAAATTACATTCATTTTAAAACAGAATACTTTGCCTTTAGCGTTCAATTATTTTAAAGGCGTGAACGCTTTAACTGACAAGGAGACGACCCGAGGTGTAACACACCGATTTTGTTCAAACTCGGGGGTTTGGTAGACCTTCATGTAACTTGAAACACCCTAAAGGGAAATGTCTCCATAGGCAACCGTTTTGCCATGGCAACCAAAAATGTTTTTGACAACACAAAATGGAAATTTTCCCCTAGAAAATAACATGGGAATTTGATCAATATTAAGGGTACCCCCCTGTAAAAAAATTTAATTTTTGAAAATGCTAAAAATAGAAAATATAAATAAGAAAATAATGAAAAAGTTCGAAGTTGATTAAAATCTTTACAGGGGTACCCTTACATTCGGTCAGATTCCCATGTGATATTCAGTAGGAAAATTTCAATTTTGTGTAGTCAAAAACATTTTTGGTTGCCATGGCAAAACGGTTGCCTATGGAGACATTTCCCTTTAGGATTTTTCAAGTTACATGAAGGTCTACCAAACCCGCGAGTTTGAACAAAATCGGTGTGTTACACCTCGGGTCGTCTCCTTGTGAGTTGATTTTAAGTGAAGTTTATTTAATTATTTAAAGGCCCTATAAACTTGGTTAACACCTAAAGAAATAATCGACCTGATTTACACATACGCCGTAATTCAGCTTGGTGCTGTGTGTAACGTCCAGGCAATGATGGCGAAGAAACTCCTTCGTCAGCCAAGGCCTATTCGCAATTAAAGCGCAATGATGGCGAAGAAACTCCTTCGTCAGCTTGCGGGCAAGGCCTATTCGCAATTAAAGCGCTTCCTAAATAAAAAATTACTCTTACTTCCGTGAAATAATGAAACATAATTGAATAGAAATTAAAAATTGACTGTTATAAACATTCTGTTTTGGTTTCACTGTTATTCCTCGCCATCTATGTAACGTGGTAGTCATTTTGCTGACAAAGAGAAATGCACTTCTAGCTTGTCATCATGCAGTAGATGATAAATAGTGTTTTGTCTATGTAGACTAAAGTTTATAAAGGATGTTTCAAAAGGTTATGCAGAAATTTCAAGGAGTTGTAGGGGGTGGGTTAAGAAGTATGCATGTTTTTCCCCATTTTTCTACGATGAGTGAAAAGAGTGCCAGAGAGCTTCCAAGTGAGGCCTACTAGCCCCTGGAAGTAGGCTGCAACAATCGCAAAACCAAGCAGCATGGACTTAAAATACTATTCAAGTTTACTTTTTTAAGCTGGTTACCTCGATTTGTGTACATAGTCCTTTTTTACCGATCACACGAACCCAAACCTAGATGTTCGCATTTCCCTGCTGCTTGGTTTTGCGCTTGTTGCAGCCTACTTCCAGGGGTAGGCCACACTTTGAAGTTCTCTGGCGCTCTTTTAACTCAGCATCGGAAAATGGGGAAAAAACAGGCATACTTCTCAACTCACCCCCTACAACTCCTTCAAATTTGTACATAACCTTTTGAAACACCCTGTATAACATTTAACGATTGAAATGTTTCGTTACATAACTCATTGGAACAATTATCTTTAAAATAAATTAGGTTTCTTACGAAGTGTTTCTTTTATAAATTCAGGCCTCTGATAGGTAGCTTCCCAGATCCTTATCAGATTATTACTAGTAACGCCATCTGTATTAGAAATCAAAAACGAAACAAATTATGCCAAAAGAACTTCACTTTATTCGTGACCGAAACGAGTCTAGGTGGCGTAACGGTTGTAGCTTCTCCGAGGTTGCCTGCTTTAGCCGCTACCTATCTAGCTATCAATGGCGAATCAAAGGGGGCGTAGCGATAGTTTTCGGTCGCCAGTTGAGACTTCAAGCAAAGTTGCGAAGTGTTTCCTAAGTGACGTCATAGCTGTGGCCTACATAGTTCGCGGCCATTACCGGGGAATAATTATTCTTCGTGGCCAAATAACATTTTGATAGAACTACTATATTAGTTACGTAAAATTTAATTTAATATAATATTTCGGGGAAAGATTTAATTTTTAACTTATTATATATAGCGAAATAGAATTGTTACGTAAGAAAAATCAAAACAATTTCCGACAGATGGAGTTGTTACTTCAGTTTGAGTTGCGATACAGTCACACCTAGTTGTTGTCTCGTACGTTCTCAGTAACATTAACACGTTCTTAGTCGTGTATAATACAATTCCTTTAATTCCTTCGTTCAAATTCCATTGTGAACGATGCACTACCGCCATCTATAGCCGAAATTTAAATTGAAATACCAGTTAGCTAGTAGATGGCGCTAGGATTTCCATAAACCATTTACTTTCTCTTACTATCCCGGGAATGCTAGAATGAAGGCGTGAATTTAGGGAAATGGATGGCGTGATCTAAATCTATCTCTTTATAACTTATGTATCACGTTGGCTTCGATCTGATAACGTTATTCTTTAACGAAATCGTGGTATAATTCTGTGTATTTTAAAGAATAAAACGCTTTATTTTACACCTTTTCGTGACCCTTTGAGTATTTTTTTCACCGGCCCGAAAATAGGCATATCTTTCCAATTCCCCAAATAACACTCTTCATAGACTCTGAACTTATATCTCACGAACGTTTCCACGAACAAAGAAACTTTTTGCTCTATTTAACCCAAATATTTCTCGCCCGAAAAAGCGCTCGCATCTTCGATACAGTTTCCCACTTCTCGCTTTTTAAAAATTCGGTTTTAAATGTTTATTTTTTCACTTTGAATACCTCGAAATTTCAATAGACAGAATTCGTAAATTTAAATATATTCTACATTTGTACCTGAATAAAATCGTGTTAAGAATGGAATATAGGTTAAAAAACGTAAATTTATGTCTCGGAAAACGTAATATCTATTTGAATTTTAAAAGTTATCCAGTACTTTTTTATTATATTTTAAAAATTAATTTTAAATAAAATTGAAGGGTTAGAAATAAACAATTTATTATATATATTATATATTTCTCAGCTTATCAACGGCAAATTCGACAAATTAAAAAATCAATAATAATGTCAAAAATTTTTCGAATTATTTGTGCATCAACTACGTTTCTCAATTTCTCGACCGCAAATTTGACACACTAAAAAATAAATGTAAATTATAATACTTATTTTTATTTGTGCATTAACTACATTTCTCAGTTTCTCAACAACAAAGTTAATATTAAAATTAAAATGAATAATAAATAAATAATTTAATATTTTGACTAATTTGTGCATTAACTACGTTTCTCAGATTCTCAACACTAAATTTTACCAATTAAAAAATAATGTAAATTAAAATATTGGTTTTTAATTATTTGCGCATTAACTACGTTTCTCAGTTTCTCAACAACAAATGGAAAAATAATTTAATATTTGAATTATTTATGACCAAAATTTATCAGTTTCTCAACCACAAATGGCCAAATTAAACATAATATAAATTATTCAACCACAAACAAAAAAGGTTTTCGAAAGTTTTATTTGCCTGATACGAGTATTTACCTGGTGTCAGAAACCAGGAAAAATATTGATTACAAATATCTTCGAGAAGGAAGCGAAGTTGAAAATAATTTCGTTTTCTATTCAAATATATTCTGGCGACCTTGAAATGAATTCACCCCAAACCGATGTACGCTTCTCATCTCTCTTACCGTTCAGTTGTTATCAATCTGCTCAAAAAACGGTACAAAAAATGGGTATATTTATTTCTTCAACTTTTCAATGTTTTTTTTACTCTGCTCGGCCCAAACCGGTCAGTTTTGTTTCGAAGGGGGCCAAAACAGTCACGATGCGGAACGAGAAAAAGATCGCCAAATAGTAGCGCGATACCAAAAGTAACGTAATCGCTCGTAAGTATACCATAAAAGCCGTTTTATTTAACGAAATCTTGTACGAGGGATATGACGCCAATTACGTCATTTCCAACTCGGTGACGAAAAACGCGTCATGAAGGGAAACTAATTTTACCGAAATCACCGAAAATTCCTCGCGGGATTTCCGTGACGTCATCTTACTTTGTAGAATGGGAAGCGGAAGTTAGTGAAGCCGATTTTCAAATCACCCAGAATTCCTCGCGCCTTTCTGACTTCGAAAATTTGTATTTTAGAGATCACGAGATTCTGTTTCCATGGTAACCTTTTTCAATAGCGATATTAATAAAACGTTAGCTTAGTGTAAAAGCGTCGTAACTTGGGATACATTAGAGCTAGAGTTACGACGTTTTTAACCTAAGGTAAACAAGAATGTACAATTTTTGGGTCTACTCAAAAAATTCTGAAATTGTTTCTGTTGAAATGTTATACAGAGGCATACTTACGCGGGATTAGTTACGTATGATGATACCGAGTGAGATGGTTTAAAGTATATTTATTTCTTGGACGTTGCCATTTCATATAAGAAGAAATACTTGGCTCTTAAACGTTTTGTTTGCAATATATCATAAAATGAGGGAAAGTAATTGTGGCGATCCTTGGTACAGATTTTAATACGACTCTTAGCTAGTTTTAAACGCGATTTAAAACGAGTACGTTAATATTGAAATTAAAACTGGTCTTTCGACGAGTGAGTGTCCAACCTCTGAACGAATGCAAATTATAATTCCATTGTTAAAATTCAAGTTAATTATTGTTGTTTTTCTTTAAAATACTCTTTGGATTAAATATTTTCTAGCAAGTATCCCTAAATGGATATTTTTTCAACTAATATTAATTGACTGAAATATTTTCTACCAATTATCACCAAATTGAAGTTTTTTATTAAAAAATATATTGACCTAAATAGTTTCTTCCAAATATCACTAAATTTATCTTTTTTTTTCAAAAAAAATTAATTGACCATAAAATATTTTCTTGTAAATATCACTAAATTGATGTCTTGTAATAAATATTAATTAACTTAAATTTTCGGAACAAATATCACGAAATTGATGTTTTTTTTTACAAATATTGACTGAAATATTTCAAAGCAAGTATAACTGAATTTGTTTATCAAATATTAATTGACTGAAATATTTCTAGCAATAGTCAATAAATTGATGTTTTTAACCTATATTATTTGACTGAAATATTTCGAAGCAAGTATAACTAAATTGATGTTTTTAACCAATATTATTTGACTGAAATATTTCGAAGCAAGTATAACTAAATTGATGTTTTTAACCAATATTATTTGACTGAAATATTTCGAAGCAAGTATAACTAAATTGATGTTTTATCAAATATTGACTTCAATTTATTGACTATTGCTAGAAACATTTGTTTTTAACAAATATTAATTTAAATATTTATAGCAATATTCAATAAATTGATGTTTTTAACAACTATTAATTTAAATATTTCTAGCAATAGTCAATAAATTGATGTTTTTAACAAATATTAATTTAAATATTTCTAACAATATTCAATAAATTTGTTTTTAACAAATATTATTTGACTGAAATATTTCGAACCAAATAGAACTAAATTTGTTTTTAACCTATTTTAATTGACTGAAATATTTCGATGCAAGTATAACTAAATTGATGTTTTTTAATAAATATTAATTTACTTAAAAATAATCTAGTAAATATCACTAAATTGCAGGTTTTTTTAAAGAAATTTTAATTCAAAGAAGTATCAATCAGTTAGAACATAAGTACGACAATTAAACTAATTATCACCGAACTGATTTTAGTTATTCCACTATCAAGGTTTATTTCAACACGGGAGCCCCTAGTGTCTAAATAAAGTACTACCAAGGACGATAATATCTTACTCGGTTCGGTTGCGAGTCCAAGTCGAGGCTAGCCGAGAGTGTCAGTGTCGAAAAAAGGTTCGGTTAGAAAATTAGCATTGATAACAATAAAGTGTAATATTTTATTGTTATTCTGTTACGTATGATTAGACCATTAAAAATCGAAACAAATACGATATTAAACAGGGTAATTCACCCCTCCAAAACGTGAACGTGTAGCAGTGTAGATGGTACGCAAACCAACTCCTACAAGTTTTCTCTTCGCGTTTCCAAGTGTGGCTTAATCTATTTATTTATATTTATTTTTACATAAAATTTCAATTCTACTTGATTTGTATTTATATCCAGAACCATATGGACTGTATTTAGATTCGAGAATGGGTTCTATGTACTCTTTTATATTCCAATACGATTCGATGGCACAGGAAGTTTACAATGTTTAGGGTATTGGTTGTTCCTCCATCCATAGTAGACAAGGAATAAAATGACACCTGGCTTTTTACTAAGCCGGGAGGGGGGCACAATCGACTTCCGTTTCATACCCCCTTTTACCGGTATTCTAACCCCCTCCACAATTCGCCTGCTTTTCGGTTTCCCACGAACGTTCCGAAGCGAAGCGAAGTGGTCTCCTCCGTTTCTGCCCCCCTTGCCCCCCCCCCCCGCCGGACTTCCCATATGCCGTTTCACCCCTTGCTATACCCCCGTGCACCTGGTCTGTTGCCACTGAGTGCCTAAGCTAGCGGCCAACGGGTGCGTTAAGCGAGATCCTCAGGTGGCAATGTCAAGTGTGCTCGGCTGTAGTCGAGTTTGAATTTACGATGCCGGTGGTTACCATGGGAACACCTGCGAACGTGACGTCACATAAGATTAGGATTTTATGTACGGTATTGTGGTTGCTACTGGCTTCGAAATATTTCAACCAAAACCTTTCTAGGCGAGTTGTGTGCTGAAATTTTGTAAGCTAGTTTTGAACATTTACCTTTAAAAATTTATAAATTAAAAATCAAATATAATTAAAATTTGGTAGATGTTAGATGTTAAAATTAAGCTCCGAAATTTTGGTCTTTCCTAAAAACTCAAATACCAAATTATTATTTGTAATAATATCATTTAATTTAAAATTTGGTAGTTGTAGGTGTTAACATTTAATATTTATTTTCCTTAAAATTAATCGATTAAAACCAAATTTTTATTAAATAAAACTTCGAATTCGTAGGCGTTAAAATTATTATTATTTTATTTATTCACATTTTTGGAAGGACCTAAATTACAAAACTGGTCAAATTCTAGGTCAATTTAAAACGACATATTTTTTAAATATTAATTTAAAGCAATTTATATATTTTATCCAAGCCAACACTAGTACTTATAATCGAATTAAAAATATGGCTCTGATATCTTAATGAAATTACTAATGATGTTAATCATAATAATTTTCCGTCTTGATAAAACTAGAATTTTAAATAAGAAATTAAATAACTTTCCCAACACACAATAGCCGTACAAATTTCACGCTTTTTATTCAAATAAAACCAGGTTTTCTTGTTTCCATCAAAATAATAAGTTGTAAGGGAATTTTTCGTTAAAACATCGTCTAGTTTTTCTTGAGGTTCTCAAGTTTCGGCTTTAGCCCCCTCCCCTGATATTTTTAACCGGCGTCTCCCCCCCCCCCCCCCCCACGTGGGGGCCAACTATTGTTGTTATTATACCTGTATGGAATAATCCCAACGTCTGTGGTTTTTCGCGGAGAGCGTCTGAAATCCTCTCGCAGTCAGTCGAGTAGTCGACAAACGCTTACAGGCAGTTCCGGACTGTTGCAGAAGCGCTTCTAGCCGTTGCCTTTTTTTCATTTAAGATAAAACCGAAATTAACGTTTCGAATTTTCTATTAATAAATATAATTTTTAATTATAATTTTCGAGTAAATACCGTTAAATATTAAAAAATTAAAATATAACCCCGTGAAAATGTCATTTACCTAAATCTAACGCGTATTTTTTTACCGTTTTATTTATCAAGTCATATGGAACGTTAAATAAATTTTCCCGCTCGCTATCCTCGATTCTACGATTATCGAAAGTGAAATTATTTGGGTGCTGTTTCGTACCGTTTGTATCATTCGGTGCTTCGCCTGGATTATGTGTAACATTGTTCATTTGTGCCGTGTACTCTAAAAGGTGCCGCGATGTGATACGTGTTTTTTCGGATTAATTCGTACAAATTGAAAGTTGACATGAAACCTAACGAAGAAAGGTAATCCATTATAATTTTTAATTGATTTAGTTACTTTTATAAGTTAATTCTCAGAGTTTTAACAGCTTTATTTTGTTGTTAAGGTAAATTATTAATCGTTAAGTTAGTGTCATAGTTACAATTCTATTAGTTAATTATCAGAGCTATAACTGATATATTTTGTGAAAAATAGGAACTAATTATTTTAATTTAGTTATTTAAATTACACCAACCTACCAGTTAATTATCAGAGCTATAACTGATATATTTTGTAATAGGGTATAATTATTTTAATTTAGTTATTTAAGTTACACCAAACTACCAGTTAATTATCAGAGCTATAACTGATATATATATTGTGATAAATAGGAACTAATTATTTTAATTTAGTTATTTAAGTTACACCAACCTACCAGTTAATTATCAGAGCTATAACTGATATATTTTGTAATAGGGTATAATTATTTTAATTTAGTTATTTAAGTTACACCAACCTACCAGTTAATTATCAGAGCTGTAACTAATATATATTTTGTGATAAATAGGAACTAATTATTTTAATTTAGTTATTTAAGTTACACCAACCTACCAGTTAATTATCAGAGCTATAACTGATATATTTGGTGGTTAATAGTAATTTATAAGTTTTAGTTTTGTTATTTTTTGTTAAAGTTACACAAACATATCAATTAATTATCAGAACGATAACTGATATATTTTGTACTAAATATAAACTTGTTTTAAATTAATTTAGGGTTAAATAGGAACTTATAATTTAATTTATTTTAGTGTTCTATTAGTTAATAACCATGCTATAACTTGTTTATTTGAAATTAAATTAGTTTTAATTGATTTAATGCCATAGTTACAACACTATCAGAGCTATAACTGCTATACCTCGTGGTTAAATATAAATTATTTTTATTAAATTAGCATTTATGTTACAATATCCTATCAGTTAATTATCAGGGTTATAGCTCTGGTATATTTTGTTAATAGTAAGTTATTTTTAGTGTCATGGTATATCTGCTGTATTTCGTGGCTAGTAGGAAATTATTATGTTGAATTAATTTAGTGTTAATGTTACGCCACCCTGTCAGTTAATTAACTGTTATAACCGATATAATTTGTAGTTAAGGTAAATTATTTTTAATTAATTTAGTGGCATAGTTAGAATACCCTATCAGAGCTATATTTCATGGTTAATAGGAATTTATTTTTAATTAATTTAGTGGCATAGTTAGAATACCATATCAGAACTATAACTACCCTATTTGGCGATTAATAGTAATTATTCTTAGTTAATTTAGTGTTAAAGTTACACCAACCTATCGGTTAATTCTGATTTATTTTGTAGCTAAACTGTTAAGCCGTTTTAAACTTCATTTTCTGTCTGAAAATTAAACTTTAGTTAACTTAAAACGCGTTTCTTTCTTGATTATTCCAACGTAAGACCCATAATTCTTGTTTGTGGCTGTGCCGGTATAAATTGAAGAAGTGAAAGATGAACTTGGGAGAGCTATTAGGTTTGGGTACCGACTGAAAAAGTACCTAAAGGATAAACTGATAAGAAAACAAAACCACTTTTAATTGAACTTAAAGATGATAGAAATTGAATATAATACAGTCGCGGCAAAGAATATAAAGCCCCAGGAATGGAAGGATTGATATTATTGGCCGCGTGTTTTGGCTGCACTAGTAACTTCCGGCAAATCAAATCAAAGTAACCGGAAACGGTTACCACAACCCCGTCTCTCTTTAAAAACGAGAAGCGCAAACGTTCCACTAGCCGGAGCTACACCTTCCATTCCTGGGGCTTAATATTCTTTGGTCGCCGGCAGCCACAATTTTTGGAGATGGCTGGTCAAGATGTTGTAGGTGAGACAGGGTTGCCACACGTCAGGGAAATCAGGGAATTTAAAAATGGGTCTAAAAAGTCAGGGAATTTTAAGAATTTGTAAAAATTCAGGGAAAAGTCAAGGAATAAAATTTTATCTTGCCACTTTTTGAAGGTAATTTAACTCTAGATCTATAACAAATTCTCTGAATATCATTTATTTCCTTCAATGTTTGGCTAATTTTTTTAACATTGCAATAACCTTTTTACTGAAATATAAGTTCATCTATAGAAAAATTATGGCCTTAATAAGAAAATCTGTTAAAATGGTCAGGGAATTTGAATCTGAAAATTTTGTGGCAACCTTGTGAGAGAGATTTTTGGCGCGTAAAGTATTGGTATTGTCAGGGTTTTTATAGCCCTCGGTAACTGGAGTTGGGGGGGGGGGGGGATTAGCTTGGTTTTCTCGGAAAAGACAAGACGACCAAGTATCACACCCATCTTTTCCTCGAAAGGGTCATAAAAGGGCGGAATTCCAAAATGATCGCCTAGCTTTGACTGTCCAGAGAAAGGATACAATTTAGAAAAGGGACAGTTCACAAATTATTATATTTTTACAGTTCGGGGCTTCGTTGATTGTGATAATAGTTACGTAAGAAAAGTTATACGGGAAATTAATGAATTATTTAACAGTGGCCACGAATCCAGTTGATTGAATTGTATTACAATGGGACAATAAATATTTATTCATTTAGGCCAAATAGATATGCTGGGTTGTTTCAGTAAATCGATGGGTCCCGGTTGACCGTAAATAGTCATTTTAAAAAATGCCCAAACTAGATTTTGTAGCAATAGCAATTTAAAAAATTACAATTTGTAATAAAATTTAATTTAAATTAATCGAACTTTTATTGAGTTTCTAATGCTAGCGAATTATGAATAAATTCGTCAAAACATTGGGCATAAAATGAATCAAAATTATTTAAAATAAAAAATTGAATTTAAATTAAATCATGTATGGAAATAGACTTAAAAAAGATATCGAAACGTCATTTGAAAACATTCAGAAAGTACTTTCACATTTAGATATGTCAACATAACCGCTATGCCAGGCCTCTCAAACACCTTGAAATGAGAATTAGATGAACAAATCCAGCGGGCCATGATGGTAAAGTACCCCCATAAAAAGTAAAACAATATACATTTCGATTGTATTGTGTGCCCCCGCGAGTAGCAGTAGACCAGCTGCATTCCATCATGCATAACAGAAACACTAGCTCCCTCTCGCGTAGACCTACAACGCCAAATTAATCAACTCTATTGTTCCATATGTCACACCACATTTCGCACCCTTGTCTCCCCCTCCCCCCCCTGTATGAGTCAAATCTGTAGGCCTCTGTTACAATTCCTCTGTATATAACATTGGCATTTAGACCTTGAGGATTTGCATTATTCTTAATATCCCTTGACACGTTGAAAAACACCTAAGCATCGCGATATCGCGAAAATTTCAGTTTAGAATTACTCCGAAAATATTAAATTTCGGTTCTAAATATATTAAAAATCGTGACAAAAATAAAACGTTTTTGGGTTTTCCATAAAATGGGTCGACGAAATAGACAACAATTTTATTATGTAACTCTGAACAATTTTTATCCTTTTTTTTTTGGAAAATTAATTGCGAGGGGTCAAAAACGGAAAAAACCCAACCAACTTTATTATTATTATTATTAGAAAGCTCGTTTTAATTAATATCTAGACAATGAAAAAGGTTGTTGACTTTTTTAATAGTAGTCAATGGGTGCTTTGGGCTACAAAACCGTTAGACAATGTCCCCCCTCTAGCGGTAGCCAGCGGCATTATCAAAAACACACAAGGCCCCGATTGAGTTTTGTCTTCGAAGGAGTGCGATTATTTTTAAAACAAAGAATAAAAAGCGTCTAAACTTGCTTCCTATATGCTTAAAGGGCACATACTCTTCCCAAAATGCCTCGTACTTATAAGCTTAAAGGGCTTATATTATTTCCAAAATGCTTCCTTCTTATTTTAATCTTAAAGGGCACATACTCTTCCCAAATTTCCTTTTATTTATATCATTAAACGCCCCGTAATTGTCCCAAAATACTTCCTACTTATTATGATCTTAAAGGGAACATACTCTTCCCAAATTGCCCCTACTTATATGATTAAACCCCCCATATTTGTCCCAAAATGTATCGTATTTATGATCTTAAAGGGAACATACTCTGACCATAATACCTCTTAAAATTGTAAATGCCTCGTACTTTCTACTAGCTTAAAGGGCACATACTCTTCACAAAATGGCTCGTTCTTCCTATTGGCTTAAAGGGCACATACTCTTCCCGAAATGCGTCATAGCTATAAGCTTAAAGGGCAAATACTTTTCACAAAATGCCTCTTTCTTACCATTAGCTTTAAGGGCCACACACTATTCCCATAATACCTCACATTTATTTTAAGCTTAAAGGGAACATACTCTCCACAAAATGGCTCGTTCTTCCTATTAGCTTAAAGGACACATACTCTGCCCATAATACCTCATATTTATTTTAAGCTTAAAGGGCAAATACTCTTCTCAAAATGCCACGCACTTCGTATCATCTTAAAGGGCACATACTCTTCTTAAATGTTTCTGGCGGTTCATATTTTGGTACGCCTAAATTTGGAACAGCGTCAACGCGTGGGTGGTGGTTTTAATTTGTTTTTCTTACCCCTGCCCAAAAATTGTCGTCTTGGCGTAATTGTGCCCTTTAATAATTATCTTGGGATGGAAGCGCGTATTTTAGTTTTTACGGTTCCGCGGTGAGGAATAGCGGTTGTAATAAATAGTAGGTGCGACTTTCCGTGATGAGTTTTCGTTTTGAATACTTTCGGCGCCCCAAGCGATACTTGATTGCCCATAACGGATTTGAACACCATCGTGGTGCTGGTTTATGATACTGCATCTGCTTGTCCGTCTGTAAAGGGTTCCTAAAAATAGTTCTATTTTTTATAGTAAGTTAAATATTTAGTGGAAATCGGATGTATATATTTTAAATAAAATTTAACATTTAATTTTTAATGGATTTCTAACCGAAGCTTGTGATAAAAAAACCTTAATTTGCTTAGAAAAAGTTTTTTTCTATATAATTTTATAATCGTTGGTGTTACTTAATACTATTGAACAGGATAATATCAATTTTAAATACTTAATTTTCTGTAAATTACCATATTAATTTACATACAAAACATAATTGTTTTCTAATTCTATAGTCGTTGATGTTACTTAATACTATTGAACATGACAGTATCAATTTTAAATAAGACTTCATTTTATGTAAATTAACAAAAATTTTACATAAAACGAATAAGAACTCTTCCAAAGCGTGAGGAAAATAGTTAAGCTTAATACTTTTTTAAGCTTTAAAACATTCAAATTAAATATCCATTTTTGACAACAAAGGTGTTTTATTACTAAATAAAATTTTTTCAATAATCTATCATCCTAATTTTCCGGACAAATGAATTTCGGAAAAATTTCCCAAACTTTTTCGCAAAACTGAAAATTAAAAAATAGAAACATAAATTACTTTTTAAGGGTTTAAACTTTTTGTCGATATAAAATGTCTAGTACCAGTAAACCTACTAAAAAAGATTAATAGTGTTACATTGTTAATCAGTTTAAAGTTAGTCTAGAGGTTTAGTTTTACTTTTAGATTAAAAAAATGACGCGAAAATGCCGCTTTATTTAAATTTGCAAACAATATTAGACTAATCATGGAATGAAAACTTTTTTTATTTTTTTCGGAAAAATACGGAACATTTTCCGGAAAAAAGGCCTCGGTCATTTTCCGGAAAATTTTCCGACTTACAACACTACTTAAACATAACTATTTGGATAGTATTTTTCTCAACAAAAAGTAAGCCTAAGCTGACGTCATAAGTCACCGAGGTCATGTTGAGATCATTGAAACCCCGCTTGTAAGAGATACCAATATCTTTTTAAATAAAATTTCCACGAATCAAGTTATTGGATTTAATGCGAAGTAACTGTATCCGGTACTACTTGTTCGCATTATATTTAAGAAACTCGAAATGGAAAAGAAGTAGTAACAAAATAAGGTCACTGAGATTTTGGGTGAAATATTAATAAGGCATTTTTTAAACGCGGGGGTGAAGAATGCAATATTTTATTTATTCTCAATTTTTAATGGCATCCAATTTTCTTTCCCCATTTTTGACGTATTGCACCCGGCAATTTTATTTTTATTATTTTTCAATTTCCCCCTATTTCGTTTAAAATTCTCTCGTCATACGTTTCCCATTGTCTTCCCAGGAATTTCGACATGATGATTTTCCATTTTACCCCGAAATTATGTAGGAAAAATTATTTCGCGTCACTTTCGATGCACTAGCGGATTTTTAAGCGAATCCAATTTCCTTTCCAGAAGAAATTAATTTGTTAGCGTAAGTAACTTAATACGAGTAAGTATGACACTGAAATAATTTTGTTATTGAAAGTGTGTCTCGGACCTATTGGGTAATCGGGGTGGCGGAGTGGTTAGCGCTTTCGCCTCCCATCTTGTGGCACTCGGAACTACTCCTTCAGCGTCGAGTTCTGCAAGTTATCTCCCCACTATTTTCAGAGATTTTCTCCCGAGTTCTTCAGTTTCCCCTTTATATAAAAACTTTTAGTGTAGGGAGCTGTTGGCTAGCGTGGCATGAAGGGCTTGCCACCACCCTCCTACGCATTGTAACCCGGCCACCTGTTTAAAGGCATTATAAGCCTATGGTGGTGCCTTGGGTATTAGCCTAGCTGATTATTATTATTATTAGTCGATAAATTGTGTGGTAAATAATGGTAAACGAAGTTATTGTATGAAATGCTTGTAGTAGTAAATATCGTAAAAAGGTTTTTATAATAAATTATCAACAATTATTTGGAAATAAAATTTCAATTTCTCAATAACTCATTGTTACTTGAAATACGGTTTTTGAAATATAAATAATACTTATTAAGCTATAGAACAGGGAACTCGTCATTAGCAAAATAGTTGCCCGTCCTTAGCCACATCATCATTTATGTGGTCATTGGCAAAACAGAGTATCATTAAAAAAATTAGTGTTGTACAGTATAGGAAGTGTCATACTTACGTATATTATGTTATTTATAATTTTAGAATTATGGAACCCATCTTCCTGCACCCACTTTTTGGGAGAGTTTTAAATTGTCTACCCCAATGACTTGTTTTTGCTTTTTTTAATGATTTCGTTGCAATAGTCGAAAGTAGCTTCTCATGGCTGTTGTTATCTGGGTCCCGTTAATCACCCTACCTGGATTATTTAAATACCTAGAATTATTTCTATATGCAAATTGGACTATATGTAGTGCAATAAAATTTGCCTTTTAAATTTATATTTATACTCCTTAACATTTTTATTACCTGTGTATAGTTACAGTACTATTTAAGTTTTAGCAAGTTCTTTTAATTATATATGTGAACAGAAATTAATTAAACCAGAAATAAACCCTAAAAATATTCGATTTTTTTATTGGTGCTGACGTTGGGTTTTTCAAAATTAGAGGTCGGGGATGCTTAACTTTTATTCAATAGATAAAGCTCTCAAAATTATTCGTAAAATGTTTTGATCAAGTAATTTATATTTCTGTATTATCCGATTAATTTTTTGATATATTTGTAAAATTAATCGTAAAAACGTCATTTTTTTCGATAAAAAGCTCAAATTTTACGAATAATACATGTTTTTTAATCCTTTTCCGAAATATTAACCGGTAAATTTCTTTGTTTACATTTTTTCCCGAAAGAAATCAATTTAAACATGGATAATGATTAACCATCCCCGACCTCTATTCAAAATAGGTTCAAATTTTAGCAATACGTCAATTGATCAACCTATTTCCTAGCTATGTAAGGTTCGGTGTAATTAATTATTTAATTAACCTAATATGTTAAATAAAATAGCTTTGGTTCAAAATAAAGGGTGGAATTCCTGGAATTATTTTTCCAAAAGTCGGTTAATTTTAAGAACTAATATGAATTTCAAAAGTTAAAATATTAGCTTTGACTTGCGCAAATATACTAATAAAAAGTTATACTTTTTTGTGTACTTGAAATAACGTTGTATATATAACTTTTTATTAGAACTATTATGAAGTTTAGGGAGAAGTCTGGGATTATAATTTTGGTTGTAAATAAATAAAAATAATATTTCAAAGCTATTATATACATTCAGGGTGAGCAGTCCATTGCAATTTAGAAATCTATTATTTGCCAAAATTTGGCAATTTTTAAACTGACGGAAAATTTCTGGAAATGACTAGGGAAAACCTTGAAAAATCAGGGAATTTGTATCTGAAAATACTGTGGCCACAATAAAATGTGATTTCGTATCAGTATTTTAAAATTTAAGAATAAGTTGTTTGGCTGAGACCAAAGTGTACTATAATTATCAAGAAAAATCAGGGAATTTGAATCTGAAAATACTGTTGCCGCAATAAAATGTGATTTCGTATCAGTATTTTAAAATTTAAGAATAAGTTGTTTGGCTGAGACCAAAGTGTACTATAATTATCAAGAAAAATCAGGGAATTTGAATCTGAAAATACTGTTGCCGCAATAAAATGTGATTTCGTATCAGTATTTTAAAATTTAAGAATAAGTTATTTGGCTGAGATCAAAGTGTAGTCCATATTAAAATTGAAGCGACTATGGGTGACACGATTACTTAAACGTAACTAGTAATTCCGGTAAAATTCCACTGTTTCGTAAGAAGTCCGTTTAGGTTTTATGAGGGGAAGATATGTCGAAGACACGTAAACAGGATTTTCTTAATGACCCTGCATTCGTAGCATTCCAACCGGCGAAAATGTTTTGGAGGTCAAGAAAACAAGGGTGACACTGAAATACTTAAGAAATAGCGAGACCTCCTTGGCTTCTTAATATTTAAGTAGTCAAAAAACGTAAGAGCAGAACTCAATCATCTATAACCGCTACAAAAACATTTATTGGATCCCGGTGAATATATCGTGTCATCTGTTGATGTCAAAGTTAATATTTGCGGGATGATCGAGGTTGACGTTCTCTCGTCTTTAATTCCGCGTCCAGTCAGGCGCGGAAGACAAAAGCTCTTTTCTCTTGGTCCCTCGCTCGAAACAAAAACCGCACAGTACATTAATTCTGACTCTTTTTTGCATGAAAAGAAAGAACACGTTTAGACAGTTTTTGTCTTAAAAACTGTTCGTGACAGCAACGGGGTTTACTTTCGTTCAAATCGGAAATGCGGAAAAGTTAAACACCCGAAGTTATGAACGGGAATAATGTGGACGTATTAAGGAAATTCCGAATCTGATGAGTTTTTAGCGAAATGTTCCCAGTCTGATGAGGTTTTGTCGAAATATGGCCAATCTGGTGAGTTTTTGGCGAAATTTTCCTAGTCTGATGAATTTTGGTGACATTTTCCCAATCTGATGAATTCTGATGAATTTTGGTGACATTTTCCCAATCTGAGTTTTTGGCGAAAATTTCCCAATCTGACGAATTTTGGTGACATTTTCCCAATCTGAGTTTTTGGCGAAACGTTCCCAGTCTGATGAATTTTTGCGAAATGTTTTCCCCGTGTCTGATTAATTTTCAGAAATGTTTTCCCGTGTCTGATTAATTTTCAGAAATGTTTTCCCGTGTCTGATTAATTTTCAGAAATGTTTTCCCGTGTCTGATTAATTTTCAGAAATGTTTTCCCGTGTCTGATTAATTTTCCGAAATGTTTTCCCGTGTCTGATTAATTTTCCGAAATGTTTTCCCGTGTCTGATTAATTTTGCGAAATGTTTTCCCGTGTCTGATTAATTTTGCGAAATGTTTTCCCGTGTCTGATTAATTTTGCGAAATGTTTTCCCGTGTCTGATTAATTTTGCGAAATATCTTCCCGATTATGATTAATTTTGCGAAATATCTTCCCGATCCTGATTAATTTTGCGAAATATCTTCCCGTGTCTGATTAATTTTGCGAAATATCTTCCCGTGTCTGATTAATTTTGCGAAATATTTTCAAAGTCTAGTTAATTTTAGCATATTTTCTCAAGTGTGGTCAATTCGTCGAGCATTTGGGAACTTCGTTCGTGTCCTTGGTTCCGTTTGAAAGGAGAAACCAGTTTCTCGGGGAAGAGGCAATTAAAGTGTGAATCATTAAATTCCTTCGACCATTAATTTGTTTCGGAAGGAATGTCTTTAGCAACCGGTAGTGGTGGCTCTAATCGGCCATTATTTCTTGAGGGTCTTCTATTGTTTCTAGTTAACTCGTTAACCTTATAATCTCTCTGATATCTATATCGCTATATTTCCCAGTTCAATGTCGCCACTAAGATTGACAATAAGCGAAGTAGGATTGGCCCAGTGATGGGCACTTTTGTTAAAGATACGCTATGCTAGCGCTCGATCTTTTTGGAGCTACGAAATTTTCGCTCCTCTATTTTCGGTTTTTTTTGAGTGGTAAATGTTTTCGCCCCTCTCTTTCGTCTTTTTTAGCGGTTAAAATTTTGCTACTCTACTCTCTTTTTTGAGCGTATAAATTTTCACTCTTTTGAGCCATAAAGTTTTCGTTCATCTTTTTTATGAGCCGTTAAAATTTTTCTCACTCTTTTTTGAGTGGATAAATATTTGCTCTTTTATTCCTTTTTTTGGGTGGGTAACGTTTTCGCTCTTTTCTCTCCTTTTGAGCGGTAACGTTTTCGTTCCTCTTTTCTCTCCTTTTGAGCGGTAACGTTTTCGTTCCTCTTTTCTCTCCTTTTGAGCGGTAACGTTTTCGTTCCTCTTTTCTCTCCTTTTGAGCGGTAACGTTTTCGTTCCTCTTTTCTCTCCTTTTGAGCGGTAACGTTTTCGTTCCTCTTTTATCTCCTTTTGAGCGGTAACGTTTTCGTTCCTCTTTTCTCTCCTTTTGAGCGGTAACGTTTTCGTTCCTCTTTTCTCTCCTTTTGAGCGGTAACGTTTTCGTTCCTCTTTTCTCTCCTTTTGAGCGGTAACGTTTTCGTTCCTCTTTTCTCTCCTTTTGAGCGGTAACGTTTTCGTTCCTCTTTTCTCTCCTTTTGAGCGGTAACGTTTTCGTTCCTCTTTTCTCTCCTTTTGAGCGGTAACGTTTTCGTTCCTCTTTTCTCTCCTTTTGAGCGGTAACGTTTTCGTTCCTCTTTTCTCTCCTTTTGAGCGGTAACGTTTTCGTTCCTCTTTTCTCTCCTTTTGAGCGGTAACGTTTTCGTTCCTCTTTTCTCTCCTTTTGAGCGGTAACGTTTCGTTCCTCTTTTCGCTCTTATTTCAGCGGTTAAAATTTAGCTCTTTCCGCTACTTTTGAGCAGTAAAGTTTTCGCTCGTTTTTTGCTACTTTCATTTCCTTTTATAAAGAGATTTCTCAATTTCGCTCAAATTGACAAAAACCGCTAAAAATGAGAGGAGCGTGCCCATCACTGGATTGGAGATATTTCTAATGTTCGTTACACTTAGAAGGAAACGATCTTGATAATAATGATGGCAATCTTTTCTTAGTATCTGTGACTGTCTTACTCGCGGAAGACGCGGCGTCTTAAAACACCCAAAAATATTTATATTATTTCTTTTCTTCAGGTATTTTACTGCGTGTTTTTATTACGACTTTGCCGCTCTGTGGGTGGGATTTCCTTACGTCTGGGTTTTAAGTACAGTCATTTCTTCGGTTGCGAAAACGATTTTTATAAGTGTACACTTGGATCCAAAAGTTACCGTTCGACTTTTGATTGGTAATGTTTTATTGGTTAATTATAAATTAAACAGAATTGTCTGTTTTAAATTGATGAATTTCTAAATCATGGATTTAAATCGAGGGAATTTCTAAATCATGGATTTAAATCGAGGGAATTTCTAAATCATGGATTTAAATCGAGGGAATTTCTAAATCATGGATTTAAATCGAGGGAATTTCTAAATCATGGATTTAAATCGAGGGAATTTCTAAATCATGGATTTAAATGGAGGGAATTTCTAAATCATGGATTTAAATGGAGGGAATTTCTAAATCATGGATTTAAATGGAGGGAATTTCTAAATCATGGATTTAAATGGAGGGAATTTCTAAATCATGGATTTAAATGGAGGGAATTTCTAAATCATGGATTTAAATGGAGGGAATTTCTAAATCATGGATTTAAATGGAGGGAATTTCTAAATCATGGATTTAAATGGAGGGAATTTCTAAATCATGGATTTAAATCGAGGGAATTTCTAAATCATGGATTTAAATCGAGGGAATTTCTAAATCATGGATTTAAATCGAGGGAATTTCTAAATCATGGATTTAAATCGAGGGAATTTCTAAATCATGGATTTAAATCGAGGGAATTTCTAAATCATGGATTTAAATGGAGGGAATTTCTAAATCATGGATTTAAATGGAGGGAATTTCTAAATCATGGATTTAAATGGAGGGAATTTCTAAATCATGGATTTAAATGGAGGGAATTTCTAAATCATGGATTTAAATGGAGGGAATTTCTAAATCATGGATTTAAATGGAGGGAATTTCTAAATCATGGATTTAAATGGAGGGAATTTCTAAATCATGGATTTAAATGGAGGGAATTTCTAAATCATGGATTTAAATGGAGGGAATTTCTAAATCATGGATTTAAATCGAGGGAATTTCTAAATCATTGGTTTTAATCGCATATTATACATCAATGTATTGATAAAAATGCACGAAAGCAAAGCAAATGCCAAAATCAGAGAAAACTCAATTAAATTTAATTATTAAATAACAATTAAAGTTATTTTAGTTTTCATTACCGTTGCACTATAATTATTAAGGAATTTGTCAAGCAAAACAGGCATGGAACCTTTAATTATCAATAAAATCAACCAAAATCAGATTTAAAATCGAAAAGTCAAAAACCCTTATATTTATTTATTGTTTGGTAGTTACGATAAAAATTTCGTTTAAATCAAAACAACTTCCTTAAAAAACTTTTGAGTCCATTGTAGCGCCTCAGAAATAGTGTCAACCAAATTTTAGTCAATTTTAAAAACTCTTCCCACATTGTGAAAACCGTTTGGCGGTTGAAAAACATCCTTTAAAAGTGGCTGTAAACTACGTTTACATATTTTCCAAATAATTGACCTAATAATGCACTTCCCACAAACCAACTTAGCACTGTGTGTAACTCCTAGAAATTATCTTCGCCAGATTAATTTCATATTTGCAAAAGGGGCTGTTCACAAATTACGTAACGCGGTAGGGGGGGGGAGAGGGGGTTTGTGCAAACGTTACTAATTGTTACGTGGGGGGGGGGTTCACTAAAATGTTACGTAACACATATTATTTTTAATATCGTAGAATAAAATTTTCATAACTTTCAGAAACAGTCGTAATTATTAAAAACATAAGCATTTTCATTAGTTTACTCACGTTTAAAAGAATTTCATATGACCTTGATCTACAGTTTCGCCTATTTTCCCCCGCTCGGGATGGACAAAAGTGCGAGAACGATTAGTCTGGATCTATCACTTGAATTTTAAAGTTTTAAATTTTTTCCTCAGTTTAGATTGATTTTTCATTGTTAAAAATGGACAAAAGCGCTCTATTTACGTCCCTCATATCTGCTTACGGAAAAGCGTTCCCCGATAAGACACCACAATAAAACCCATGGGTGGGTATAAAGTGTTGCATAAAAATACAGTTGTCATTTCAAGTTTAAATTACAAACAATAAAATTTAGTACCTGATCTTTAATATTGTACTTTATTACCAGCATATTAGTTGTTACGTACTATAATAATATAAGGGGGGGGGGTCGATATTTGTTACGTAATTTAAGAAGAGGGGTCTTTCCATTGGTTACTTTTTGTTACGAGGGGGAGGGGGGGGGAGTCTAAAAAGTGGTTTTTCTGCGTTACGTAATTTGTGAACAGCCCCAAAGTTCACTACAAAATTAAAGTTTTATAAGAAAAATTAACGCTTACTTAGATGAAATAATTATAAAATTGACTATAAAAACACTATTTGTTTGTAGAAGTACTCATTTTGAAATTTTTTCAAAATTACCCATAGTTTTGGTCTATGTAGACGAATCCATCGATTACCCATCTGTTTTACCGTTATCAGCCAAATATAGCAAATAACCGATTAAAATTTGTTAATTAATCCCATACGACAGCAGCACCCCCGATTAAGAATCCAGAGAACCAAACGTAGTCAAATAGCGTGGCCACACTACCCCGTTATTAAAACAGTCTCAATTTTAACTCGAAGGAAAAAAAACCCTTTTCTTGAACACAGGATATAAAACCTCCCTTATAGTTTTTCAACATCCTGGTATAGTACCTAAAATAAACTTTTTTTTTTGGTGGGGGTTCATATCCTGAGCGGGATCCACAAATTCACGTGCGAAATTAGGCGTTTTCCGTTCTTGTTGTCATTTTAGTGAACCCATTTTTTCGGCTAACTTTTTCGCGCTTCCCCCCTCCCTCTGAATTCCTCTTCCTAATTTTTGTGGTCTCCACCCGGGCTATGTACTTTTTTTTGTTGAAAATAATTTGATACCACAAAGAGGCCGACGCTGAGTTGATTCAAGTTGGACGTTGCTCTCTCTTTGAAAGAGCGAACGTCCGTTCTCTAGTCGCCGTCCATTTGCATATGACCACCCAACTGGCCCTTATAGCTCAAATCGCTTCTAAAATCTCAAGAGTGGACTGAACATTTTATTTTATTAAATGCGTTTTAATTTGTAATTTTACTATTCTACATAAATCTCAAGAGTGGACCAAACATTTTATTTTATTCAATGCGTGTTTAATTGTAATTTTACTATTCTACTAAAATCCCAAGAGTGGACCAAACATTTTATTTTATTCAATGCGTGTTTAATTGTAATTTTACTATTCTACTAAAATCCCAAGAGTGGACCAAACATTTTATTTTATTCAATGCGTTTTAATTTGTAATTTTACTTTTCTACTTAAATCTCAAGAGTGGACCGAACATTTTATTTTATTAAATGCGTTTTAATTTGTAATTTTACTATTCTACTAAAATCTCAAGATTGGACCAAACATTTTATTTTATTCAATGCGTTTTAATTTGTAATTTTACTTTTCTACTTAAATCTCAAGAGTGGACCGAACATTTTATTTTATTAAATGCGTTTTAATTTGTAATTCTACTATTCTACTTAAATCTCAAGATTGGACCAAACATTTTATTTTATTCAATGCGTGTTTAATTGTAATTTTATTATTCTACTTAAATCTCAAGAGTGGACCGAATATTTTATTTTATTAAATGCGTTTTAATTTGTAATTCTACTATTCTACTTAAATCCCAAGAGTGGACCAAACATTTTATTTTATTCAATGCGTGTTAAATATTAATTCTACTATTCTACTAAAATCCCAAGAGTGGACCGAATATTTTATTTTATTCAATGCGTGTTGAGTTGTAATTTTACTGGCCATCACTAATGATTACATCATTGATTAATGCTCTTCCTATGCCGCCAAGTGACTTAGACATACTCTCTTGATTTTTAAAAACACGTAATTCCTTAGCCACACCCTGAAATTATCATGGATTATTCAGGGTTGCAACTAGTCAAAGAAAGGAAATTTAAATTTATCTTAAATTTCTATTTTAGTTATATGATAAATTGTGATTATAATGCTAACTCCATTTTTGGACGTTGCAATTCCAATGTGGTAATAAATAGGTTTCGAACTTTCTAGTTAAAACATAACCTGAAGAGTTAGTAACTTGAAAAACCTGCAAGGGAAAAGTTGCGACGGTCTTTCGTTTTGCCATGGCAACCGAAAACGTTTTTGACAACATGATTTGGAATTATTTCCATTGAAAATAAAATGGGAATCTGAAGGATTTTAAGGGTCCCACAATTGACCAAATTGCATTTAAACTTGATTAAATTAAATTTTTAAAATCAATTTAAATTTTTTTAACGTTCTTGAAATTTTCAAATTTTTTCATTTTTTAAAAGGTTTCACAGGGGGGACCCTTAAAATCCTTCAGATTCCCATGTTATTTTCAATGGAAAAATCCCAAATCATGTTGTCTCAAAAACGTTTTCAGTTGCCATGGCAAAACGAAAGCCCGTCGTAACTTTTCCCTTGCAGGTTTTTTAAGGTACATGGAGGTGTACACTATACCCGAGTTTCAACAAAATCGGTCATACGTCATAAGATATCACGAGACAAATTACCACACGATCCAGTGATACAAATAAAACAGTGACATACTATAGCTTGAAACCAAGTGTCATGTCGAGTTTCTTGAAATGTCATTGGTCAAAACGGGCAATAAAACGGACTTAAACTGTGTTATAATGTCTAATTTGACTATTTTATACATTAACGAAAATAGTTATTTTTTTCTTAAAATAGTTCCCGAGTACGAATGTAGATGGCGGTAAAGCATCGTCAAAGTCATTAAACCGGAGAAGATGAGCGAATTCCTTTATTTTGGGGAAATCGCGATGTTTGGATGCATTATTTACCAAGCGTTAAATATTAGCCCATTTTAAGGAAAACGAATGTTTTTAATATTTTCCCGCGAGTACCAAAGGAAGCCTTATTAAACGTAAAATAATAAAACCAAATAACTTAAAAAAAATAAATAAGAATTCTGTCAAATTAACCGAAACAAATGGAAAAAAATATTGGGACGATATTTGGAATGCGTGTAGTCAGTTCCAATTGACCGACCTATAAATTATGAATTTGAAATCAGATACTACAGGTTGTCGCTTGTTATGTTAAACAGGTTTTCTGCCACTTACGATTTTAACCGTGATGGGAATTTTCATTAAAGAGCCGCTCAACTCATGATCGCTCGTTTGATATCAGAACATGCTTGTTTATTTTGGAGTTGTCTATTTGGCGAAACCGTTGCTCCTCTTTTCGCTCCATTTTGAGCGACGAATTATCTGCTCCTCTTTTTGCCCCATTTTGAGAGATGAATTATCTGCTCCTCTTTTTGCCCCATTTTGAGCGACGAATTATCTGCTCTTTTTGCCCCATTTTGAGCGACGAATTATCTGCTCTTTTTGCCCCATTTTGAGCGAAGAAATCTCTGCTTTTTACCCCATTTTGAGCGAAGAATTATCTGTGCTCCTCTTTTCGCTCCATTTTGAGCGAAGAATTATCTGTGCTCCTCTTTTTTCTCCATTTGGAGCCACGAAATCTGAGCTCCTCTTTTTGCTCCATTTTGAGCCACTAAATCTGAGCTCTTTTCGCTCCATTTTGAGCGATGAAATCTGTGATCCTCTTCACTCTTTATTTGAGCGACGAAATCTGTTCTGACGTACAGGAAGTGACTGTTCACAAGAGATAGGGGTAATGAAATTTCAAACCCTGACTTCCGATTTATTACGCTAAAAATGCGAAAAGCCCGCTCAAAATGAGCGGATCGCGCCCATCACCGCATTTTAATAGGGGGAAGTTTTTTAGGGTTGCTTATATTACTCTCGGCGTGAACTTTACATTGGGCCCGGTATCGTTGAATTGAAGCTGATTATCTCTGGTAAAATCCGTCACCCACCGCCGACCTTTCGGGGTCGAATCCCTCCCTCCCTCTCTGGTTATGTCCCACTTTTTTGCGGCGTATAATTTGTCCATGCCCGCGCTTATAGTAATAACGCGGTAATTGCTATTGCCAAGGATGATCTTAACGCGATAACTTGTAAGAACTATTTTACGGGGGATTGTGTGTTCGTTCTAGCTTGTGACGCCATGCGAAACGAGTCCAAACTGCGGTGCGATTGGCTCTAGCAGAATGTTACAGCCGCTTCTTCAGCGTTCCTAAAAGCCACCTTTCTGGGGAAAGGTCTAGGCCAGTGGAAAATAGTGGAAAATTGGCCAAAAGTGGAAAATAAAGAAAAGTTGCATTTCAAAGCTTAAACAGGGTTGCCACACGTCAGGAAAAAAGGGAAAAGTCAGGGAATTTAAAAATGGGCCTAAAAATTCTGGGAAAAGTCAGGGACTTCAATTTTATCTTGGCACTTTTTGAATGTAATAGGCGCTTAAATAAAACATCTTCCCAGAATTTGCCAAGAAGTAATATTTCCGACAGCCAGGACTCATAAGTTACTATTTATATAGTGCTTGTTGAAATATTAGAAAGCTGGAAACTTTTCTCGAACATAACATCGGTTTTTTGCTAAGCCTTAACATGCCAAAAAAGTTACCTGGTTAAAAGGAAACACATGTTGCATACCGTACTGCAAAGGTAATACGTTTAGTTCTAAAGGAATTAGTTTTCATCTTTTTCCGAAAGATAATTTTATACGAAATGAATTAACTCTGCCTCCATGAGAAGCCTTAAAATTGCCCGGTAATATAAAAATATTCCGTATAATTTTAATTATTTATACCATAAGAGGATGATAAAAATGATAATATTATCTTCTTATACTTAGTTTTAGTAACATTATATATTTTACCTTAAAATATATTATCGAAAATTAACATTAGTATGTTCCTTATACACGCGAGCCGACGCGTTTCTTATCTGACGCAAAATTCTCATGAGGGCAAAAACGCGTCTCCAATTGGCTTAAATATGACTTTTTGGCTAGCCATTCTAACCGTTTAACCGACCGACCGGAAATAGTTCCTTCTCAGTTGAATTTGGAGAGGGGAGTAAAAACTAAAAACCGAGTATCTTTTATTGAAGCGTCCATTTTAGATCTGATAAAAGTAAAATATAAAATAAAATATTTGGCCTTTTTAAATTCAACAACCTTTTTACTGAAATACAAGTCCATTTAAATTTATTAAGTAAAATATCAAATAAGAATTTTGGCCACTAAAAAGTCAGGAAAAATCTCTTAAAATGGTCAGGGAAAACATGGAATAGTCAGGGAACTTGAATCTCTAAATTTTGTGGCAACCCTGTTAAAACAGTAATTGTAAAAATGTCTTAGTTTACACTGAACTTACAATTTTATAATTAATTATTCAAAAGAAAGAACAGAATATTATATGTTAAGCAGAATCTGAGCATATACCATTCCTATGCATAAGTATCCCCAATCTGAAATTTGTAAAAATATATATTTTTTTTTCATTTTATAATTTTCTGTGGTAAAAATAGTTATTGGCCACTAAATTCACTTTTGTCTACGCCGGAATTTTCCACTATTTTCCACACTATTGTCCACCTGGCATCTTCCACCTCGGAACACTGCGCTTAATCATTATTACCCATTTTTTCTACAAAATATATTGAAGCGTTTTGTTGGGCCACTAGTGGCGTCAAAATGACTTTAGAAAAAACCACGTTTGATTTACTCGAGTAGCACCAGATGGCGACCGTAAATATTAGGCACTCTAGCGTAATAAAAAATATACCCGATTACAATTCCCTCTTTGAGAAACTGGTCCATTGTTTAAATTTACTTCAATGCTTTGTGTATGAGAACAGGTGCACCGTTTTGGATTTATTTGAACCTATCGTAACTATCGTTAGCTTTTTCGTGACGTCATTAGCTGTGTCGTGGAAGAAGGACCTCCTCTGTCACCTTTGCACCATTATGAACAGTTTTAACTTCTAAAATATGATTTATAGGCTATGAGCTCGATCGATATGTATTGTTACGGGGGGGGGGGAGAGGGGTTTCCGACGGACGGGAATCGCTACGGGGGAGGGGGGTTTCCGACGGGAATCGTTACGGTTTCGTTAATATTTTATAACGATTTTTGCGTTCTATATAAGTAACTTGGACGACCACGATAATGTTTTTTAAAGGTTAACGTAGAAGCGATAGTATTGGGCGTTGAACACGCGTATTTCTTGTACGTGGGAGTTCGGAACCTACGCGTTGGCCACCTTCAAAATAATTTCAATTTCACCTTGCTGTCGTGTATAGAGTTTGAAGTGAGAACAAGAAAAAAACACGCACACGCCATTTTCGAATTTCCTGTTTTACTTGATAATCTTTCTCGGCAAAATAATAACTAGAAGTAGAAGCGTGTCTCGTCATAATTGGGTTCCTTGTTAACGTGGTAAGTTTGCTGTTTCTTTTAATTAGACAAAACACAGGGGCGTTTTCAAATTATCTACAATTTTATTTTTGTAAACAAATAATATTTTTTATCTTCCAAAAATAATTTAATTATTTTCGAACGATATTTATCTTATTTTTAATTATTTAGTTAAAGAGATTAAGTAGACATTTTAACGGCAAATTCAGAGTGCTTTTGGCAATACTAACAAAGCTTTGAGGTTGCTCCTTAACCTCTTTATTATTAATGGAGACCTCAATTTTCGATAAATTGAGTATTTTTTTGTAGCAAGTTTTATTTTTAAAATGTTCCTTTTATTGTGAAACAAAATGCATTGTCGCTAAAGAGCCAATTTAAATATTTAATTAAAGGTAATTTTCCTTAAGACGTGCTATTTTGGCTTCCTTATTTATAACATGTCGTAATATATTCAGATTTTACATGATTGAGATAAATCTAAACAAACGTTAACGTTTTCCCCGTGTTCGAGGTTCAAATACGGGAAGCATTTTAAGGACAACCAGAAATGTTAAAGCGGTCTAAATGTATCATAACTAAATATAAATAAGAAACTTCGGAGTGCGTTCCCTCCCCGGCCCTGTTAATCAAACGTCACGCGACTTATTACGGATCACAAAATCGAGTGTCATATTTCCTTATCTACTTCGACCTCCGCCACGCAAGATACGTGCATTTTGTCACAGAGCCGCTCGAATATCATCTCGCGTGTGGCGTGTCCAAGTTACAGGAAAGATGCGATAATTTTTCATCCGTGATCAACGATACTATACGGATGGCGTTGTCAAAGGCGGGGGAAATAAAACTAACTCGCTGTCGTTAGTGTCCGGTGATAGAAGGTGTCGCGCTGGTAAGGGTTGTCGCCCGACACCGCTAATTTGTCCATTTCCGGTAATATCAATTTTTCAAAATATTAACATTTTTATAGAAATTATAGCGGTCATACTTCTTAATTGTTTGGACCAGGGTACGCACCATTTAGCCCGTAATTAATTATCTCTGTTTTGAATAAAAAAATGTGGTCTGGGGTGTTTTCTACAGTCGGGGTCATTCACATTGCTTGGACTGTTTATTCGCCAGTGGGTTTTTTTATATTGGCGCGAAGAATTTTAATTCGGACATCATTAGCGCATAACGGCTCACCCGTTTGCATTTCTCGCCTCGAATCTTTCGCTTTGAGTTAATTTTCGTCACCGGTTAAATAAAAGAATATCCAAGTGTGGCTGTGGGGGGGGGGGATTTCATTGTTGTCGGAACTATGTTTATCGTATTATAAGGTGTGGCTGTCACGGTATGCTTCGTTTATAACAGAGGGATTTTTCATAATGACACATTTTAACGGATATTTAAATGAAGTAAACAGATTATAGTTTTAAAGGAAAAAGGAAGGTTTTTAGAAATAATAATAATTTTAAGGCGTACTCAACTTAAACTATCAGTAACCTTAATACATTTTTGGTAATATTCATGCTGTTAAAACATATTACGAAGATAATAAAATTATAATTATTATTATTATTAAAAATTATAGCAACAACAATAATAATGATAATAAATATAATAATAAAAAATAATGATAATAAATATAATAATAAACCTAATAATAAAAAATAATAACAATAAAAAATACAATAATAATAATAATAAAAATATAATAATAATAAGAAATATAATAATAATAAAAATAATAATAAAAATGATGATAATAATAATAATAATAATAATAATGGAATGGAATGGAATGTTTTATTAACGTGTACAGCAACAGTTACAACTTAACCAACAAGGTTGTACACGGAGGGTGTATAAAAGTTTTTTTTATAGGTTTATATCTTAAAATGCAAATATTGTTTATGATTATTTAACGATATTCTTAAATTTGTACATGGAAGGGTAAAATATTTTTTTAATGGTTCATATCTATAAATAACAATAATAATAATAATAATAAAAACAATAATATAAAATAATAAACAAATATAATACTTTGATAAAACCTTCTCATTAAATATAAAAAATTATTGGGTTCTAGACCTAACTAAAGATGATTTCTATTTTGTCAAATGTTTAATTCTAACTACAGCAAAATTATCAATTTATTCTCTCTCTCTGTGTCACGACGCTTTGCAACACCCTCTAAATTTTTTGAAAAAACGATTCAATGAAAAAATCAAACAATTTGTTTTAACTGAAAACTGCAAACAGGGCTTAAACCTAAAAAACATAGCGCATACCCTGAATAAAGTAAACATCTGTGATATTGACCCAGGCTGATAACCCATATGAATACTAATTTACTAAAAAATTTTCCAGATTGCAACAAGCTATTTCCAAGGTAAAATCTTATACTGCTCTGAACTTGTAAAATGTTAATTTCCCCGCTTCCAAAAGCTACCATTGTCAAAAATGACCCAAAGATTCGGATTCAAATTCCTTAAAAAAAAACCACACACGTATAATAATGTTTCTTTCTTCCACCATTTGTAAAACTTCATTGTAAAATAAAAGACGTCTTAACCAAAAAAAAAAAATATAATAATAAAAATAATAATAATAATAATAAAATAATAATAATAACAATAAAAAATATAATAGTATAATAAGAAAAATATAATAATAATATAATGGATTGGGAGCAACGCTAAAAAATCGTCTTAAAATAGTCAAGTAGAAATAAATAAATTATTTTCTTGAAAAATATTGTATTTTTAAAAATAAAAATATATAAAAGTCGGTTCTAGCGGTCTTATTTTCAATTATTAATACCCCTGCAAATAATGAAACGTATCAATACACTTCCTTTATTGTTATTTAACTGTGCCAATTGCAACAATTACAACAGAATAAAAATTTCCGCTTTCCCAGAAACCAATTGGTATTTTATTTTTAGCTGGATATTTCGTAAACTAATAAAACATTTCCAGATAAAAATTCGGCGTAAAAAGCACCGAATGTTTGGTGATATCGCGCGTGATAATAACGTTGGTGAATCTTTCCTTCGCTGCAATTTTTAGAGTTACGTTTCTCTACGGAAAAAAGTATTCCCTAGACAAAAATCGGAGAGAAAAACAATAGGATTTGAGTTACTTCTTAAGTGAGGTCGGCCGAGCGTTGAAATTAGGTGAAAACTATCTTCGGTCCAGAACTAATTGGTCATTTTATCGGTTTTATTTGTTCTGGACAATAGCCGGCGCAGTCATTTTTCACGATTCAATGAATTGTAATTATAATATGCGAAAAAAATAAAACTATCGAATCAAAATGGAGAATACTTAAGTAGTTTACATAGAGAATATCTGTGTATTTTTTATATCGATGGGGTTAGTAGACTGTTACCAATATTGAATCACCGAGTAAATGGTTAATATTTTTATATTTAATACGAAAATTTAGAATTTCTTGGTAACCCGATTCTTCTATTAATTTAGTTAAATAAATGCTTTTCTTAGAATGGCTTTTAATATCGGGTTTCACCTCATTTTATTTAGGTGAAAACCACAATTTTTCTTTAAGGCTGTTTAAATTTGATATATTTTATTGAAGTACGGATGGGTTTAAAATCTTTCGCGTAATGAATGACGTGGGCATTTAATTTATATATTTTCTAAACTTTGATATTTTTCCTTTAATTTGAATTTTGTATTTTTTAAGTAGTAATAATCAGCTAGGCTATAATTAAGGAGTTAAGGCTCATATTTAAAAAAAGTTTCTTTATACAATTGAATATTTTTCGTCAATTTGAAAAACTTCGTAGTTATTTAAATTAATCAAACTACGCAGAAGTATAAAAGTTTTCGTATAATAAATTACTTTAATTATCAAATTTAAAAAATTAGTATTATATGTAATTTTAGGTCTAATATTTCTAAATTTTGTGAAACCCATACCACAAATTAACTAATTTCGGTTTACTTTAAGCTTAAATATTATAAAATTAATAATACTTCACTAGTTTTATTTAAATTCATTAAATATAATTAGTTATTAATTCTGCTTTAAAAAAACCTCCGTTTTATAAACCTTGTCTGAAGAGTAAATAGAATCTCTTTGTAGGATAATAAAACCATTTTGACTAAACGAATTTTTATTAATGCAATCGTGGTTAGAAATAGGGCTTAAGCGCCAATCTATTATGGAGTGGTTCCCAACTGCGATTTCATCCAAATACCAACCAATATACAACCATTATTATTCCAGTGCACCAGATATTAATGCAAGAATGCCTCGTGTGCACCAGATATTAATGCAAGAATGCCCCGAGTGTACTAGAAGATTTCTAAAATTAGAAATTTCCGTCAATGGCCATGTTTTACTACTAGTAGCGTATAGCGTACCCTCGGATCGTAACCCGGCTCCGCAACGACTCGTATTTATTATACACAGTCAATAAGAATCATTTGTAGGCGCGCACACCCGAAGCGATCTTTTCCTGGTTTTTGCTAACGAAAACCCAAACATTCCGCGAACCGAAACGAGCGGCCGCGTTTATTCGCGCCATACGGGCTGCCTCCCATCCTCGCAAACCGTACCGCGTCAACGTCCTTTCGTTTAGTATCGGGTGAGGGGGGTAACGTTAAAAGTGTACTTTGGAAATTTCCTTCCTTAAGATTTTTCTTCAGCCTTTTGCTCCATTAAGCGCGTGTCCCCCCCCCTCCCCCCGAGTTTAATCCCCCCCCAGAACTACCGAATTGATCATTTTTGTAAGCTTCTTCACTCGAATTTTGAGTGTCTTCTATCCAGGGGTGTCGTTCTCCCGTTCGTCTATCCAAACGGAGTTAAATTCGACTCGAAAAAAAGAGTATAAATAGAGCCCGTTTGTACAACGGCATTATATTAATAACCTAGATAATTTTTTTACCCGTGTTTGTTCAACGTGGTATTAAAAATATATCATTAAGAAATAATTAAAAGAACGAGTTCCTCCGACGATAGGAACTTTTCGCCGCGGGTACACTTTTCCCTTTTGTTGTAAAATTCGAGCGGGAATAGATGCAATAACGGTTTATTTTCGGATTTCCCACGGGCGTCTGGTACAGATAGCGCTATTATTCGCGGGAAAGATGCCACCGCGATCGGGTCCTGGTACGACTTCGTCCGTCAACAATCCTCCGGCGGCGACCGCGTCCGCCAATCGTGATCCTTCGTCGTCCCCGATTCGAGCCAACAGGACCAATCTTCAACGATCGGCTTCGTCCTCGCCGACACCCAGAGCTCCTCCGAGACGGCGAAGACGTCGTAGTAGCCACAGGCAACAATCGCCCAGGTCCGTGACGCGCGTCCCACGGCCCCGAAGAGCTCCGGGCTCCTCCGCCATGAACCGGCTGCCGCAGTCGACGAGCCAAAGAGATATGTTGCAATTGAGACAAGTCAGCGGCGAACGTCATTCGCCGGTTGTGGTGAAGAGCAGCGCTAAACATCCGCAGAGTGTCGGCATCTTCGGAAGCGTCATGAAGGTCGGTAACAACGGCGCTACTGGCCACGCTGGTAACGGTTACGGAACGTTCCCGGCGAACGCCGCCGCGGCTGGAATGCTCAAGTGGCAAGTGGACAATGGTAAAGGAGCAGCTGGTTACATGTGTTTCTACGCCTTGAATTTGCAACAACATAATTTGTACAACGCCAATTTGGGAAATAACGGTAACAAGATCACCCCGTTCGGTTTCGTCAATGGCAACTACAGCGCGGGAAATGGTAATGGCAACTGGGCGCCCGTCTTCCAACCCGTCATGTTCGCCAATCAGAAAGGCGAGAGTTGCAAAGTCCTCACTCTGACCAACACCAACCGACAAGCCCAAATAGTGGCTTTGAATCAACTCAATCAATTGCAGAGGAAACCGTCGGCAGCCGAACGAGAGAAACTCAAAGCGATTGCCACTCATAGCAACAAACAAAGACAGCAATCGTTCTTGGCGGGCAAAGAGCAACAACAGAAACTGCAATCGTTCTTGGCCGGCAAAGAGCAACAACAACAGAGACAGCAATCGTTCTTGGTCGGCAAAGAGCAACAACAACAACAACAGAAACAGGCCTTCAAGGAACAGAAGTTGAAGGAACAACACCACTTGCTGCAACAGCAGAAAAAGCAAGCGCACCAGCAACAGGAAATCCAACACCGGAAATTGCAGGGGTTGCAGGAACAAAAGGACAAGGAGAAGAAAACTGAGATTCAAAGTAAAATTTTGAACTGCGAAGTCGAAGCGAAGGAGAATGGTAACTCTGCCATCGCCGACAGACCTTTACCCAGATCGTATCTTCAAAGGTAAGAGAAGAGATATACGCCCACAATCAATTTGAATTTTCTCACCAACAACCCCCCTTCCCTTTGAAAAGTATCGATGCGGTGGTCCGACAGATAACAATCTTTTTCATTTTTATTATCGTTGCAATTGAAATAAATGGGAGAGGTTCGTTTTTGCCCCGATTCTGCCAATCACAAATATTTTTGATAGTTTGGAATTCATATTTTATTTCGGAAAATATATGTTTGACAACTTTTATCGTTCGATGTGTTTACAAAGGAACAATGTAAAATCCCAAAATAGACGCGTTTCCCCGCTCAAAATTTAATAACTCGAAATATATAATTTTTAAGGAATGTATAGCTATAGATTTTTTAGTTTGAGAGACGTCTGAAGACGGGATATTAAATTCGTTTTTTTATTGGAATTCTTTTGAGGTCTTTGACACGTACGGAAATTTATTTCTTAATTTAAGACCTTTTAATCGATACATTGTTTGAAAGGATCAGTGGCGTAGCCGTAAATCATTTTGGTGGAAAGTGAAATATCTCAGAAGTATATAATTTATATCTTACGAGATGAGTATGGCTATTGTTATTCGCTTGACACATGTACCTACGCAAGCTTCAAGGTACGTTATTTCATTTTAATACTTATTTCGTAAGATATATTTTATCAACTTTCGGACGTATGTAAAATTACATAAACTGATTAAAAGGAGTTAAAAAATTGTACACTCAAAGTTACCAAGATTAATAGTACATAATTAAGTCGTTAATGTAAATTTAAGATTTTACCAGTAGAGGTCGGGGATGGTTAACTTTTATTCAATGGATAAAGCTCTCAAAATTATTCTTAAAACGTTTTGATCAACTAATTTATATTTCTGTATTATCCGATTCATTTTTTGATAAAATTGTAAAATTAACAGTAAAAACGACGTTTTTTCGATAAAAAGCTCAAATTTTACGAATAATACATGTTTTTTAATCATTTTCCGAAATATTAACCGGTAAATTTCTTTGTTTACATTTTTTCCCGAAAAAAATCAATTTAATCATGGATAATGATTAACCGTCCCTGACCCCTATTTACCATTTATAAAATATTAAAAATCCCGTAGGCTTTATGGGAAAATAAAATTTTAGAAATCCTAAAATCTTCAAATAAATCGTCCGCAATATTATAATTTTAAAATCCCAAAATTAGTTTTGAATTTCCGAAATCATCTTCAGATTCAAAATTCTCAAATGTCGGACCCCAATTAAGACGTATTTACCGAAAAGAAACCAACAAAAATGTAATTTAAAACAGCGGTTTTAATCGACTGAGAACGTGCTAAATCTTCAAATGAAGGACGAGGGATTAGCATAAACAAAGATTAAGCTCATCGCCCTGAAGCCATTTGCCAAACACAATCGACAAAAAAAACCCCATTTCTAAACGCGATGACATCCGAAGCTTACTTAGAGCTTCTAATTGAATCCTCAAGAAAATGATAAGAAACGGAATATACCTTCAGGCATTTCGCGAGGTTTTCACACGCGATTTAAGTACCTTCTTTAAATTCATAACCGCCAAAATGGCCAACGGCATCCCAAAATAGAGGAAGACATTAGAAATAGCACCCGGAAGAGAATATCCGGTTCTTCATTCCACTTCTAATTAATTAGTGCCAAGGACGCGTTCATTACCTGCTTTATGATTCATTCTTTTTCATACAAGCGCGGGTTTTTAATACGTTTCTTCTATTTGTGTTTGTCATTATGTCACCAAATCACGCGAACTTTTAAAAGTGCCAGTTCTAACTTCCCCTAGTATAATCGTTGACCCACCGTCGCAAATAAGGTTAATTTAATCTATTGTTTGATAATGTATTTCAAGTCCTACTTTTTTTTATAGATAATGGTATTCGAACTGCGTCTAATTTTATATTTATGTCGAAATTTGTGGGGGTCAAGGTTGGTCAATTCGCTGAATATTTGTTTATTTATTTTTTCAAAATTACGTAATTTATTTAGGGTTTGTTTTAAACTTTATAGTAATTTTTCTTTTCAACTACCCATTAAATTTAATACGTGATTGAAATTACGTTTTTAGTTTACTAAAACTATTATTAATAATATACGGGTTAGTATAATTGGGAAAATATTCAGGGTAATGGTTTAAACCATCCGAGTTAATTACGTATTGTAAGCGTATATTTTCGTATTTTTATCGAATGGGAATTTTTTAATATTGACCATCAACTTGGTAGTGCCGTTGACACCTTTTCCAATGGGCGATTAAGATCTTAAGATACTTAATAATTTTACATTATAATTCTATATAATGACAGCTAGAAAGAAGCCGGTTTCTTCAAATACGATTATGAAAACAGGCTTGCCAGGAAACACTTATTAAAGTGAGGGAAAAATCAATGTTATCTAGCGTATTTGGGTTAATGATTTTGCTCATTACATGATTCGGATTATGTGATTTGTCCAGATGACGAAAATCCTTAAATCCCGCCGTGATAAGAAATTAAGTCATAAAACATTGTAGAGAATGACGATAAAGAAGTGGGTGATCCCAAAAATTTGGGACTTTTTCTTTGGATTAGATTTTGATGGAAAATCTATGCAATTATTTTCATTTACTGTTTCGATTAAAATAAAATTTTCTCTAATATCCGGCACCCCGTGAATAGTACATATAATGTAATAATTAATCCTGTACAACAACATTAATTGGGTCATGATTAATTAATAATTCATTATTTTTATTTCCTTTAAGATTCGTTTACTGATATTTTTATTCGTAATTCACACAGGCGTAGTATTTATAATAAATCAAATGAACACGCGGGAAAATTCGTAAGAAATCAATTTTAAAGCTATAAATATCTGAACCATTATGGTACCTATTCCAGTTGGAATCCTAAAATATCGCTTTAAAACATCAATTTTAACAGTAACGTACAAAAATAAACAGTATCATCACCATTAAACCCTAAAGACTCTTTAAAATCATGTCTCAAACGACCTGGTAACAATAATAATGGTTTTTTTTTAATCATTTTTGACAAATTCCTACGAGTAAAAAAACACGTTAAAAATATCGCATTTTGTAAAAATCTTCATTTCTAGCGTATACCGGGTAGTTTCCACGGTTGAGTGAAAACTATTTTTAAAGAAAATATCTTATACGGGCCCCTGTTGCAAAAATATACAAGAGTTAAATTTAATGCATGCTCGATTCTGGCTAATATTGTATCGAAATAAACGAGCCTATCTTCCTGTTAAAAAAAGCGGATATGAGCCTCTTCCCTTGAGAAATCATGTAGAACCGTTCGTTATACGCGTTTTTTTCCACAATATCTTCTTATTTTGACGGTTAAACAGCGATTAGGCTTAACGGGCCTCTAGCTTCGAGGGCTACTTAACTTGGAACCTAAAAATAGTTGATACAGCTGCTGCTATAAAACGTATTATTTTGGTAGTTTAATTGGATTACCAAGCTGATAATATTTTTCTCGGTCGACCTGTAGAGTAGTATCCGGTTATATAATATATCATTTTCTTATAGTATCATAGCTATATTACGCAATTTTATTTTTCCTTGTTGCGTTCGTGTGTTGATATCTGTTTACGATAATCATAGTTTTTAGGCTTTTAACAGCTTTATTTCCAATTGTATTAGACCTTGACTTTGTGGTTTATTTTTTTTGGTCTGGAAATGTTTTTGAAAATATTACTTACGTTTCGCGTTCCCCCTTATGAAAAAAATCGGTTGGTTTAATTCAATGAAGGGTATTTGGTTGTAAAGTAGAAAAAATTATAAACTGATTTCGTTAGAATTTCTCTTGGGAATGTTATTTCAATCTTGACACAGAACGAATTATTTGCAAGCAATATCTTTGTAGGGATGAGAATAATAGTGCTTGGTCAATGGTTCCCAATCTTATTTCATTTCCGGGGTCTGTATGAAATTCGCTAAGCCCATTTTTTTGGCGCGATTCACACTTTGCCTTGAAATTGATTCAAATCGATTCAAAACGTTTCGAATTAGTTGTGTGAACTAGGCTAAATCTAGCCTTAGAGTAAGTTTAGGGTTAGGTTCACGGGTTTTGAAACAATTCTTGCTAGTTTTCGAGCAGAGTATATATAGAAAATGTTAACTTTGTACATATCTGCAGTCTTTTAAACGACATATCACAGGTTAATAATATTAATAATCAGTCGTGCTAATACCGTTGGCACCACCTTAAGTCCAAGTCATCCAGCAACTTTTAATGCCTTTAAATCAAGTGGCCGGTTTACCAAACGTAGGAGGGTGGTGACAAGCCCTTCATGGCACACGAGCCAACAGCTCCCTACATTTACAGGTTATATTATATACATTATACATTTATTGTAGTCAAATTTGACTGCAGATGGCAGTTCTAAATAAAATATTTTGGCAGGGGTCATACTGATATGAGTCTTAAATGCACACAACGTATAGATTGGTAGAAAGGAATTTGACACCAAAATGTCAGTGCATAACACCAAATCACTAAATTATATTGTCTTTATTTTAGTTAGAGGTTTATAGAGTAAATGAAAACTGAATAGCGATAACACGTACTTACTGATGTAATAACTTGGCAAACTTATACGCTGCTCAGACAAGGCTTACAGACTTACCGGTGTTGCTACAACTGAAATATGCGTATGATTAAACCGGTGAAATTAACATTTTAATTACCGAAATAACATCTTATCTAATAGAGCTAACTTTATACCACATTATTGAATTATTTAAATTAACACTCAATTTTATCTATTACCTAAATAATATCTATTCTAATAAACCAAAATTTATACCACATTATTAACGAATTAATTATTTTATATATTGGCCAAATAGCATCTATTCCAATAAACTCAAATATATTAAACATGATTAAACCGGTTAAATTAACGCTTTAATTTTACGTATTACCCAAATAACATCAATTCTAATAAACCAAAATTTATACCACATTATTAACGAATTATTTTATATTGGCTAAATAGTATTTATTCCAATAAACCAAAATGTATTACACATGACTAAACCGGTAAAATTAACGCTTTAATTTTATCTATTATCCAAATATCATCTATTCTAATAAACCAAAATTTATACCACATTATTAACGAATTTTTTTATATTGGCCAAATAGTATTTATTCCAATAAACCCAAATGTATTACACATGACTAAACCGGTAAAATTAACGCTTTAATTTTATCTATTATCCAAATATCATCTATTCTAATAAACCAAAATTTATACCACATTATTAACGATTTTTTTTATATTGGCCAAATAGTATTTATTCCAAAAAACCCAAATGTATTAAACATGACTAAACCGGTTAAATTTACCCTTTATTTTTACTTATTTCCCAAATAACATCTATTCTAATAAACCAAAATTTATACCACATTATTAACGAATTATTTTATATTGGCAAAATAGTATTTATTCCAATAAACAAAAATGTATTACACATGACTAAACCGGTAAAATTAACTCTTTATTTTTATCTATTATCCAAATAACATCTGTTCTAATTAACGTAAATTTATACCATAATAGTTCGCGTTATCTTCTATCATAATAGAAATTCATCCATTGTAAAATTTATCTTTAAAGTTAGTCTTTTGTTTATCGCGCGCCATCTCGTTATTGTTTTCGTGTTATTTTATTGTTCACATTCAGATGGAAAATATCAAGGGCGCGTTCTTGAAAAAAGGAGGGTTTTAGATACAGCGGAACACGCGAAGAAGGTAATACACCAACGTGTAAATTATTCTAAATATCCCTTCATCTTTCCAAAGTTAAAAAAAAAAAAATGCATAATACGAAGGAGGTAACGGTAAATATTTTTGCTCGCTTTCTTGGAAGAATTTCTACGAAAGGATAAAATTTAAGCGTGTTATTTGGTAACGCTTCGGTGGTTGGGCCACTGGGTTGATTTTCAGAACGGTATCTCTCTATGCCGTAAAGAATTTTTGAGACAGCTCGCGCCAACTGAAAATCAAATTGCGTATAGAATTATGATAGATCGTAATCCGAATTGCTTTTTAATCGAGCGTATTTGTTTGTTTATTTATCGTGGAATTTGAAAAATTATTTTCTGGGTCAATTGGGGAAATTGTTTAAAAATCGCTTGGGTGTTTCTCAATAGGTTAATTTATATTTATCGTGAGGGTTATTCGTGTTTTTTTTTTATTTCAATGAAAGGGTTTACTTTAAGAGTTATTTTTATGAAGAGTTTTGCGTTTCGAGTTTGTGGTAAATTTATTCGAGTTGAAATTTGATGGGTCATTGAGAATTGTTGATTTTGGTTTTTGTAAATTTATTTAATCTTTAACAGACCTTATTCGTCAGTCTTCGGGCATTTCTATAAAATTAGAGTTTGAAAAATAACAAATTTTCTAATAATGCACGTACCACTTGTAAATAAAAGTAAATAACGGTAAACAGTAAATAACGGTAAACAGTAAATAACGGTAAACAGTAAATAACGGTAAACAGTAAATAACGGTAAACAGTAAATAACGGTAAACAGTAAATTACGGTAAACAGTAAATTACGGTAAACAGTAAATTACGGTAAACAGTAAATTACGGTAAACAGTAAATTACGGTAAACAGTAAATTACGGTAAACAGTAAATTACGGTAAACAGTAAATTACGGTAAACAGTAAATTACGGTAAACAGTAAATTACGGTAAACAGTAAATTACGGTAAACAGTAAATTACGGTAAACAGTAAATTACGGTAAACAGTAAATTACGGTAAACAGTAAATTACGGTAAACAGTAAATTACGGTAAACAGTAAATTACGGTAAACAGTAAATTACGGTAAACAGTAAATTACGGTAAACAGTAAATTACGGTAAACAGTAAATTACGGTAAACAGTAAATTACGGTAAACAGTAAATTACGGTAAACAGTAAATTACGGTAAACAGTAAATTACGGTAAACAGTAAATTACGGTAAACAGTAAATTACGGTAAACAGTAAATTACGGTAAACAGTAAATTACGGTAAACAGTAAATTACGGTAAACAGTAAATTACGGTAAACAGTAAATTACGGTAAACAGTAAATTACGGTAAACAGTAAATTACGGTAAACAGTAAATTACGGTAAACAGTAAATTACGGTAAACAGTAAATTACGGTAAACAGTAAATTACGGTAAACAGTAAATTACGGTAAACAGTAAATTACGGTAAACAGTAAATTACGGTAAACAGTAAATTACGGTAAACAGTAAATTACGGTAAACAGTAAATTACGGTAAACAGTAAATTACGGTAAACAGTAAATTACGGTAAACAGTAAATTACGGTAAACAGTAAATTACGGTAAACAGTAAATTACGGTAAACAGTAAATTACGGTAAACAGTAAATTACGGTAAACAGTAAATTACGGTAAACAGTAAATTACGGTAAACAGTAAATTACGGTAAACAGTAAATTACGGTAAACAGTAAATTACGGTAAACAGTAAATTACGGTAAACAGTAAATTACGGTAAACAGTAAATTACGGTAAACAGTAAATTACGGTAAACAGTAAATTACGGTAAATAGTAAATTACGGTAAATAGTAAATTACGGTAAATAGTAAATTACGGTAAATAGTAAATTACGGTAAATAGTAAATTACGGTAAATAGTAAATTACGGTAAACAGTAAATTACGGTAAATAGTAAATTACGGTAAATAGTAAATTACGGTAAATAGTAAATTACGGTAAACAGTAAATTACGGTAAACAGTAAATTACGGTAAACAGTAAATTACGGTAAACAGTAAATAATATTTTGTTAAATCCAGTAAATTAGTGCAGAGGGAAATACGTTGAAAAATCAAATTGCTATTTAAAGTTTTTGAACATAATTTATATTTCAAAAGCAGTATTTCATGTAACAATGAGTGACTGAGAAATTGACATTTTTATTTCAAAATAATTGTTGATAATTTATTATAAAAACCTTCATACGATATTTACTACTACAAGCATTTCATACAATAACTTCGTTTCCATAAAAACTTGTCTAGGTTAACGGTATTAGTGAGTGTAGGGAGCTGTTGGCTCGCGTGGCGTGAAGGGCTTGCCACCACCCTCCTACGCATTGTAACCCGGCCACCTGGATTAATGGCTTTAAAAGTCGCTTGCTGACTTAGGCCTAAGGTGGTGCCTTGATATTAGCCTAGCTGATTATTTATTTACCAATATTTACCACACAATTTATCACCTTTAAATACTAATAACTACTTTTGCAAAAATTATATTTGAAAGGAAATAACAACTTTGTTTAAAAGTGCACAAGATACTAACAAAAAGTGAACTCATATCAAAATCATTGTCATTTCTATTTTAAACTAAAATTTGTTGACTAAAATATTTCCTATACAAAAATTATACTAAATTTGTTTTATTAAATTTGAATATAAATAATATACAATATGGTTTATTTAAAGAAAAAACTTTGATATACTACAGTCCTACTTAACCACCTTAGTTGGTACTAAAATACGCATTGTATCTGCTTAAATTTAGTTCGAAATCCCCAGTTTTCCTAGATAAAAGAATTTCTCTATATTATTGTTTTTTTTTCTTAATGTGAGTACTCGGTAGAGAGGAACATTGTCTTATTGAGGAAACTGTCCTCCCAAATACAATCGTCTCCATTATTTCACCATCCGATTATCAGATACTCATCCATGCTTAAATTCTGGGCAAATTCTTAAATTTAAATTCAAAATATGGTTGTTCTGTTCTTATGGGAAAAATGGTACAAACTTGTCGTAATGGATTCTGTCTAGACCCACTTATATAATCTGACGTTTAAATCTACCACATTGAAACGAGGCCATCTTATTTAGAGAAAATAATAATTTCACTGTTTTTACTTTTTGATAGAGCCTATTTTTCGAATAAACCCTTACTTTTATAAATAATAAGTGAGATTACCCTATCGAAAGTCTTGAATACGATGAGTATTACTTAAAATATTTTATCAAGCAAGCGAAGTAAGGGAAGGTTTACTATCCGAATCAAAATCGTTTCTAGATTTCTCCAATATTGTTGAAATTTTACTAATAAATCTATTGAAACACCTTTCATTTCAATATAGTTTTGGGTGTAATTCTTTAACATGGTTTTTGAAAAACTTAAAATGTTCTAAAATATTTCGTTTTGTGCAAAATATATAACTTTTTATATTTTTTATTGAAATCTAATATTAATATCAAAAGTCAAAATTTAGGCCAGAGATTCCAACAGTAGACCGGTTTCGCCCTTTTGGGGCTCATCAGAACTGTGTAGGAACTCTGGCTATATCTTAACGTTGTAATTCAACGGAAGCCCAAGCGTAAAAGATGTCTGCTGAATAGCGACCGCCAAGCAATAATTGGTGAAGAATTTCACTATAAGTTGCAATGGACTGCTCACATATCGGGCACTCTGAATGTTTATCTAATATTAAGTTTCTACATCTCTTGGCTAAGATCAAAGTGTAGTAGCTTTTAGCATCGGTTGTAAAAATTAAATTATACATTCTTTTAAAAAATAAATAAAACATTTATGTGTAGACAGGTACCTGAAAAATATTTTGTACTTCGTATAAAATATTTGAGTTTCAAATTTAATAACAAGCTTCTTCGTGAGCTGGCTAAGATCTAAGTGTAGTATTTTTTAAGTCAGCTGTTAAAAATATGTCCACCATTAGCTTTGGATCAACACTACAATGAAATCATGTGTTTCCCAAACCCAGAAATCTAAATATTTTAAGTTTTTAGTTTTTTAATCAAATAATATAATATAATTTGTTAGTGATTTTCAGTAACTAAATAAACCTCTGTACCCCCGAGTAAAATCTGGGTGGGTATAAAGTATCCCTGTACCCCCGACTAAAATATAGGATGGTACAATGTACCCCTGTACCCCCGACTAAAATTTGGGAGGGTACAATGTACCCCTGTACCCCGACTAAAATTTGGGAGGGTGCAATGTATCCCTGTGCCCCGAATAAAATTTGGGAGGGTACAATGTACCCTGTACCCCCGACTAAAATTTGGGAGGGTACAATGTACCCTGTACCCCCGACTAAAATTTGGGAGGGTACAATGTATCCCTGTACCCCCGAATAAAATTTGGGAGGGTGCAATGTACCCCTGTACCCCGATAACAATTTGGGAGGGTGAAATGTACCCCTGTACCCCGATAACAATTTGAGAGGGTGCAATGTACCCCTGTACCCTGACTAGAATTTGCAAAGGTATAATGTACCCCTGTACCCTGACTAGAATTTGTGATGGTACAATGTACCCCTGTACCCCCGACTAAAATTTGCAAAGGTATAATGTATCCTCGCTTAAATTCTGGGAGGATATAATGTACGCCCGTACCCCCACTAAAATATGGCACGGTATAATGTACCTCTGTACCCCTGACTAAAATCTGAAAGGGTACCATGTACCCGTGTAACACCGTATTCCGTTGTTACTACAGAAAATACTCATTTTAATAGGGTAGTGGTATTTTATTTTTTCGAGTTATAATATGCTAGAAAATCGAATTTTATTAGAATATGAATTTAACAAAGTCATTATATTTCGCGATGCTCAGCTTTCGTCGCCAACTGTACCTTTATATCTCAGCAGTTATCGAAAGAAAAATAAGCCTACGTCAGGTATATTTATAATAACTCTTTAAAAGAAAAAGGAACAGCTCTTCGAAATTAAAATCCAGCGAGTCACGATTTGAATATGCCCCTACTTCTGTTCTCTCCCTCCGCGCCAAACGGTATCGGAAGGAAATCCCTCATCAGCCAGCCAGAAAAAACTCCCGAACTTGAGTCGCCGTTCGTTCAAAAACAGCTGATTAAATACTTACTTTCTGAATCGGGAAAGTTAATTTAAATACAGCTTCCTTTTCCAACGAACGATCCTGCTTTAAACGAATTTATAGTCAGTTGATTACTATCTTTAGTAATCTAAAGGGTTTTTCTCGGTCCTACCTGGGCAGGTGCGAAGCCGCCAATCTCGCTATGATATAAAAGGTTACACCTAATTGTTTATTTAACCGAAATGCGTCGACATTTTGTCAGGTATAAAAGTTATAGAATTGTTTAAATTTAGTTTATTTTTATCTGTAGAATTTCCGTTGTGTGGTAATTTTAAATTCACGATTTTTTTTTCGTTTTGCAGTCCGTTTATTCCAAATGAGCACCAAATGGAGTTTAACGTTCTGGCGCCTTACACGCAAACTAGGATCAGAGTCATCAGACTTCGCCGCAAAGGAAATGCACCTCTCGGATTCTCCATACGTGGAGGTTAGTACAGTGTTTTATTAATTGTTATCTTGCCCATGGGCGACCGTTGGGATGATCCATCCATGAAGATAAATACCCGCGGATATCCCTGACCATGCCCCTTACCGAAAAGGGTCTATGAGGCTTCTATGGTACCTCTATATTTTGATAACGCCGCTAACTATCCCACCCCCGCATAGTGCTCGGATTTCGATTAATTTTTATCCATGAATAAAATAAGCTCGGCGATATTTTAATAATATTTATTTAAATAACCAATAGTTGTATAAAAATTGTAACATGTTTAAATAATCGAAAGTGAATAAGCCTATTATTTAAATAAAACAAACAATTATTTAAATAAATGCCACTTTTATTCAAATAAATGCTTGGTTGCGTAAAAAACATAATTAAATAAGTTAAAATTATATTCTTTTTACCAACGTTTTTCAAATAAATCGAAAAATTTGTGGATAATGAATAAACAATTCCGAGCACTACCCCCGCAACATAAAATATCAATCTGCTAAATTTTGTAATTAAATTAATAACTGCATCCCATTTTAAGGACTGTTTCGTTAAAGTTGGTTACAAATTAACGGTATATTTACATAATATAAATTGAGTTTTTTCGAGCCAATTTTAGAGTAGTTGTGGTAATCGATTGTTAATCCGGACAGCGACTCAAAAATTGTACCAAAAACGGTCGATTTTGTCGAGGGGCTGATCACTCCGCGTAATCGGTGTACAGAGCCGTACCTTTGACTGTACTAATGGGATTACGCGTAATCTTTGAAGTCCCTGCCTTTGGCAGTGCTAATCTAAGCGTAATCCGGTGTACAGATTTTCTAAGAGTGGTTAGCCCCTCGGATTTTGTATGTAAATTATCATGATAAATTTCACTCACGAGTTAGACTTAATAAAAAAAGTGTGTCTAGACATTTATAAGACTAGTTCGATCGAACGGAAGGTAGATTTAGCAGTACGACCAGCCTGAAGTGCTATTGACGGCTTTTAAAATGAAAATACCTCTACATGTTATGGTCTAAAAAGTACGCAAAGAAGGCTGTGTGCCCAAGACCTGCAGTGTCGCGCGCTAAAACGTCATTTCAAAATCCGTCAATTCTCATAAATATTTGTTTACTTGCTATACAAATAAAACGTATTGATGGAAATATTCTGTACGTCTATGGAAATTTTATATTTGGAAAATTTTTATTTAAGTTTAGGATTGACAGTTTTTTTAGCATTTTTCCGGTCTATTTTAAAATCAGATTGCAAGGAATTGTTATAAAAATATTTTTATATAAAAGAGGAACATGGGCCGCCTACCGGAGATAACTTAAGTCTTCTGGGAAAATTCGGAAGGAGGACACACATTTAGCTTGCCCAATTCTGGGTTCCATAGGCTGGATGGGCCCTGGTAATTTATACCCCCATCTGTCATCGGGCACGAGTGGGGGGAGGAATCTAATATTGTAACTTTGAAACAAGAGAACACTAACCAAATCCGCGTGTACTCTGTTTCTAACGATGAAGCAATCCCAAGGTTGCGACATTACACAATTTGCAAAGGTCTTCTAGCAGCAGGATCTTCCTGTAGAAAGGCCAAATGAAAATTGAAAAAACTAGAAATTTTTATTAACCATAACACTTTTACCATCAATATTTTTTTTCTGACAATACAATGAGGTATTTCCCCGTGTATTGAAACATCTTTCCGTATCCAATCTTGACAATAATTTATCTCCTTTTAGGATGTGAGCATGGTACTGGCATCTTTGTATCCGACATTCAAACTGCCACCGAAGCAGAGCGTCAAGGTCTTAAGGTAGGCTTCTTTTAAATAAGGTGATGACAATGCAATCGATGATTCTGGGTGGTTCTAATGATCTAGCCTAGTTTTATTTTAAGGTAAAGATATTTTAAGGTAAAAACTATTGGATTATTCTGGGTGGTTCTAACGATCTAGCATAGTTTTATTTTAAGGTAAAAACTATGGGATTATTATGGGTGGTTCTAATGATCTAGCATAGTTTTATTTTAAGGCAAAAACTATTGGATTATTCTGGGTGGTTCTAATGATCTAGCATAGTTTTATTTTAAGGCAAAAACTATTGGATTATTCAGGGCGGTTCTAATGATCTAGCATAGTTTATTTTTAGTATACAAACTTTTAACACCTTGTACATTAATTGATGCTAGAGTAGACTATATCAGAAGTATATAATATATCTCCGATGGAGAAGTATTCCTCTTCTTTTACTGCTAATGTTATTTGTTTGAAACATGTCTCCTACTGATATTCAGAAGAAAAAATAGTCGGGGGGAAATATTTAAAGTATGACATCAGAAACAGATATTTATTATAAATAATTAAATATTCAGAGGGTTTCAAGTTTAGGGGTGCTTAAGCCATAAGGCTATCCTAGCTATCCAAAATGTGAAGTCATTTAATTAGTGTTAGAACTAACATCCCAGGAAACCGATAATTAAAGGCATATTTTGACATTTTAACTAATTGAAACATTTTATCTTAAACTAATCTTTTTAAAACAGTATCTCAACCTAAATATCCTTTAACAGGGTTGCCACGCGTCAGGGAAAAGTCAGGGAATTTAAAAATGGGCCGGAAAGGTCAGGGGATTTTAAGAATTTGTAAAAATTCAAGGAATTCAGTTTAATCTTGACACTTTTTTAAGATAATTTTACTCTAGATCTATGGCAAATTCTGCTTTTATTATTTATATTCTCGAAAGGTTTTTTAACGTTGAAATAACTTTTGTACTGAAATATAAGTTAAGTTTATTAACTTTTGATAAATTTAAAAGTTAAAAGCTGTCTAATTTTGTCCTTAAAAAGTCAGGGAGTTTGAATCTGAGAATATAGTGGTAACCCTGTTTAAGTATTGATAAAATTAAATAATTTTAACACGTCAAGTATTTGATTTTTACAATGTACGATTTTCAGTTGAAGGACTTTTTAACCTTAAAACTTCTCTTGTTAGGAAAATATTATATACTTTTGACTATATACATCATAGCGTAGGGGGAGTTCGGGGATAAATAACAAGTACATTTACCGCGTCACACAAACACAGGTGCTAGGTAGGTAAACGTACGGTACTCCGCGACAGCCGGCCACAGAATCGCCGACAAAAGAAGTTAGAAATCGTTCTTTCGAGGGCTTCAAGGTTCTTTCGGTGCTGTTGTTGTTATAGCATCATTTATTTCGTACCGTAGAAAATTTTCAATTTTAAGAATATTCGAAGGGAACATAGTGTTGATCATCCCATATTCATTCGGACTTTTGATGGTTTAGGTTGGAGACCAGATTGTCCGGATCAATGGCTTCAATATCGACCGCGCCATACACGAAGAAGTTCTCAGTCTGCTCAAGTCCAAACCCGGGGTGGTTCTCAAGGTCAAAAGTAAGCTTATTGGTCCATTTTTCTTAAATAAAAACTTTATCATCAAACTAAATAGATTAATTTATTTTTAGGTGTTGGAATGATCCCCGTTAAAGAGTAAGTAATTGCTTTAAGGTTGGTTTTCCATTTGGCAAAAACTCCGCGACGGTTAGCGTCGACGCAAATTTATCTTCGTTAGGCCTAATAATTTTTTTTTTGCGTCTACACTAATCGTCGCAGCTTTTCGTACCTGATGAAAAACAATAATTATAACAAGTTTATAAAGTACGAGGGTTAGTGTCTTTAGAGGTACGCGTCTCTCTGAAGTTGCATTAGTCGTATAGAACGCGTACAGTTGGCAGTAACAGTTACTGTCTCGCGGATCTAGGTTACGCCGTACTCGTTTCACGTGATAAATTTATGTAGGTTGAATATATATACCCGTATGTGTTTATTTAACCCTCACCGTTCTTTCTAAATTCTTTCACTAATTTTCTAATCCAAACATTCCATTCCTTATTTTTTCTTTTGCATGTTTGCTCCTTTTCTCGCCTTCTATTTTCTATCGCATGCACCACATTTCGGGGGTTTCTTTAACACTCGAGTAGTCAAGCACCCAGTCTTCTCACGGAATTGGGCCTGTTGGAGGACACGAGCGCCAAAAAGAAGGACGCGCGTCGTCTGCGCAAGAGCCTTTCCACCCCGACCCTCTTCGACCCCGATTCCATCGACAACGAAGACGAACCCCAGCCCGGCCCCTCTGGTATCGTCACCGTCGCCCAAGTTGAACGCGCCCCCGAAGAGGAAAAATTGAGTCGTCGTTCACGACAGTCTTCGGTGTCCAGTCGTAAAGAACAGGCCAAGAGTGCCAATTTCATACTCAATGACAAGTCGCTGTATTCCAACGATTTCAAGGTCAACGTCTTCGTAGAGCAACCCGTCAACGATACCTTGGAATTTGAGAGTTTTGGAGTTGAAGGTGATGAGGACCCCGTCAAGGTCAATGGTGACGCGTCGGAGTTACCATCAGACACTGGCAGTAATAAGAGCAATCCCTTATTCGTGGATTCAGTTGAGACGGCTAGTAACCCCGCTTCTGATGGAGTTGTAATCAATGGATATTCTGATTTAAGTAATGACAATTCTAAAATTGAGGATAAAATTGAAGTTCAATCTAAAGTATCGAATGAAACTGGTGAACTCAAAGAAGAGAATGATCGGCCAACCGAAGACATTTCGCCAAAAGTTGTTTCGGAGACCGAGTCTAAAGATGTATCCGAATTATATTCCAAACCGATAAAGACGCCGAAAGGGTCTAAGAAATCCAAAGGAGCAGTCGAAGATATTGTTTCTAACACAAAGGCCACGGCAGAAGCCGATTCGGATCCCCATTACGAATCCATTGAAGACGTCCAAGAAAAGATGAAATCGTTCACGGTTAGTCCCGTCATAATGGAGTCCCACGAGAACGTCCTCATGAGAAGTGAACCGCATATCCTTGTCACTCAAGCAACCGAAGAAAAAGCAGAGCTATCTGAGATTCCTAAGGAAGAAGTTCCAGCGCAAATAGATGACACACCGGAAAACGTACCAGTTGTAAACCACCCTGTACAAACCCAGAAGGTTTTCGAAGAACAGACCAACAACATCGCGGAAGAAAGTTACGCTCCCATATTAGAACAAAATGAAAATATTCTAGATGAAAAACAACCAGATCAGAATCCAGAAGAAAACGTAAACATTCTAAAAGAAACACAAGCAGATCTCAGTCTTGAACCAATCGAAAAACAACCTGATCCCAATCCAGAACTAGACGAAAGTGTTAACAACATTAAAGATAACCTTGAAGATAACCTAGAAGAAACGTCAAAAATAAACGAAGAAATGAAGTCACAAGACACAACTGACCACTTAACAACCATTCCCGAAGACGCCGTCCTTAAAGAAGAACCAATAATGTACAGCGCCGTACCAACCATCTCTGATAACCCCGAAGACGCTAAACCGAACGACAGTCAACTAACACCCATTCAAGAAGACGAACTGCTCAACCAAGAACAAGACTCAAACGGTATCGAAGATTCCGCTTTTCAAAATGACGTAAACAACTATCTACAAGCGCCAACACGAACACGCACGTCCAACTCCGAATCCGAAAGAATTGACGCCGCCTTCCACGAGTTAGATTCAGTCCTGGACACGGACCAGAAGAAAGCTACGGGACCCAAAGAAGATTCTGTATCGTTCACTATCAACTTCGACTCGGAAGAAATCGAGTTCGAAAAGAGGTTACAAGATAAAATCCTGTCTGCCCGCGCTAAATGGGTCGAGGGTGACCCTAATGGCCCCAATGTTATTCTTAATAATAATAATAATAATACGAGTGTTCGCCCTTCCTTATCATCAGCCGCTCGCAATGTCTCCGTCGGGAATGAAGGCGAGAAAAGTGAGGCTCAGATCTTGGAGAATGATTTGGTCCGCGGTGGAAAGGTGGAAGAAAATCCACCCAAAGATGAGAGTATCAACGACGGTAATTCGATTGGAATCAGCCGCATAATTGCCACGTTTAACTCCGCTAAGAAAGAAGACGTCCAACCGGTTAGTAAGGCGGTACGGGCCGCACCAGCCGCGCGTAAAGTCTCCGGTGCAGGTGCGAAAAGTGAGGTTATGATCTTTCAGCGTGAACCGCTTGGCAATAAAAAGGTTGAAGAAAAGTTGCCCAAAGATGTTGGTACCAACGACACTAATCCCATCGAACTCAGTCGCATAATCGCCTCATTTAATTCCGCCAAGAAAGGAGAAGTTCAACCGGTTAATAAGGCGGTACGGGCTCCGTTCGCACCAGCCACGCGTAAAGTTGTCGGTGCAGGCGACAAAAGTGCGGCGGGTGATCTGGTCGGCAGTAGAAAGGTCGAGGAAAAACGTACCAATAATGATAGTACCACCAACGCTAAACCCATCGGACTCAGCAGCATAATCGCCTCGTTTAATTCCGCTAATAAAGAAGGCCTCCAACCGGTTAATAAGGCGGTACGGGCTCCGTTCGCACCAGCGGCGCGTAAAGTCTCCGCTCTAAATGGAAGCGAGAAAAGTGAATCGAAGATTTTGGAGAATGGTCTGGTCGGCGGGGGTGGCGGTGGAAAGGTCGGGGCAAAAGAGGCCAAAGATGAGAATACCACCGGCGCTAATCCGATCGGAGTCAGCAACATACTCGCCACGTTCATTTCCGCGAAGAAAGAAGAATCCCAACCGGTTTCTACTAACAACCAGTCAGGGTAAATTGAGCACCCCCTTTTTTCTTTATTATTTTCAATGATATTAACACGTTCCATCTCACTTTCTGATACCCTGTTTTCTGACCATATTATTGTCCTCGCAGGCCACGCAGGGGCAAACTCCAAATACCATCCATATTCACTTGAACGCTGGGGTTATGCTATTGTTATCAAGGTCACCCCGGCAAAGAAGACGCGGAAATCATTTGAGACACTTATTTTTGCATGTTTTGACCAAAATGTTCCTTTTTCTATTTTCTATTTAATTAACTTAAATTAACCACTTGTTAATAGTAGGGTTTTGTCATTTTTGTAAATTAGTACAGTCGATACTGAATTAGCTAACTTATTTTACGAATGGGCCTACTGTCTACGCCCGACGAACTTGGTTTTCATCCACCACCGTACGTGGATGGTATCTCCATCTGTTATCTTTTAAGAGAAACTATTATTGCTTTAAAGGGAGTATATTCGAAATCCACCACCTTACGTGGATGGTATCTCCATCTGTTATCTTTTAAGATAAACTATTATTGCTTTAAAGGGAGTATATTCGAAATCCACCACCTTACGTGGATGGTATCTCCATCTGTTATCTTTTAAGAGAAACTATTATTGCTTTAAAGGGAGTATATTCGAAATCCACCACCTTACGTGGATGGTATCTCCATCTGTTATCTTTTAAGATAAACTATTATTGCTTTAAAGGGAGTATATTCGAAATCCACCACCTTACGTGGATGGTATCTCCATCTGTTATCTTTTAAGAGAAACAATTATTACCTTTAAAAGGAGTATAATATAAAATGTAAAATCGTCCACAAGCACGCTGGTTTTAAACGTAACTTGTGCCAAGTAGTCCAAGCTCCTAATAAATCTGAAGGTAGAATTGTGAAATTACGTGATCCACATAATTATAATCGATAAGAAAGGCAAAAATAAACGAATGGGATACTGTCTACGAACTCTTAGCCTATCAAATGAAATATAAATTATAACGTGGTTCGATTAAGATTAGTCATTACAATACAGCCGTCATAAAGAAAAATGTAGATAAGGAAGGTCCTCCAATAAAACGCATTTATTACATCGCCTAAATCGCACTGCTTATAAATCAACTGTTAATAGCGCCTATTATAATCGTGGCATAGTTGTTGAGTTTCGTTGGTTCTTTTCCATGTAGCAAAAAGAAGGATCCTTTGACGTGGAAGATGATCGACTCCAAGCTGTCACCGAACGGCTCTGTTATTGATGGATCCGTAAGTATTTTAGCTATTCAAGTACGAGCTGATAAGGTGCGGATTACGCAAAGTTGTCTCTGACCCTGTTCTACCACGTTCCCAATACCTTTTATCAGAATTCCTACAGTGGGAGCTCTAATTTCGAAGAATATTGCGAAAAACCCGTGCTCATCGCGGACATCGGACCCGCCGGCATTGGCTGCACGTGAGTTAGCTTTTCGATAAGACATTGTGCCTATACGTTGAAAATACGTTGAAAATAAACAAGACTTGGCGCGTAACGCGATAGGATCGTCAAGGGCCCACCCGATTTATCGGGAATTTTCGTGCAGACTGTGAAACTCAATGGTTTGGCAGAGAAGAGCGGCCTTCAAGTGGGCGACCATATCATCGACGTAAACGGTGTCCCTTTCCTCGAGATAGACTTTAAAGAGGTGAGTACGGGCGTCTTCCGGAGGACTGGGGTGACGCCGAGTGCCGGATTTGGTTATCAGTATTGCGATCAGTTATGCGAAATACTTACCCTTTTATCTCGGGTTTGATAACAGGCTGTGGCTTTGATGAAATCGAGTAAAGATTTGCAAATGACGGTGAGGAAAGGCGCGGGATTGGATCTTTTTCCCGAAGAAAAAGCCAAACGAGTCGCTGCTCTCCTGAACGGCGTCAGTCATATCACCCGACAGGAGGAACCGTCTTCTTCCGTTCTACCTATTACCAAAGACGAAAGTACCGACGACAATTGGTAAGTTTTAACATTTTTGTTAGTACACGCTAAACCTCAAATTGAACGATGATATCTACAGCAGCAAGGACGCCGAACCGGTGGACTCGAAAAGGGACATTAACCACAATCAAAAGGATTGCGTCGATTCTGGAAACGAATCGCAGCAACACAACCGACAAGACAGCGTCTCGACCATCGCCACGAACGCCACTTCTTCTCACAGTTTCACCACAACCACCGGTTCCGAACGAGAGTACTGCATCAGCGAAGCCGAGGAGGTGGTGACGAGACCACTCGAGACTGACCATAAGGCGATGTCCGCCTCTGCTCTGACGCCCGAAGACTTAAAGAAGGAGGAAGAATGGTTGATGAGAGAACGGAAGCAGTTGGAAGAGGAACAACGGAAGTTGCGCGAGGAATCCGAAAAGTTGGCCGAAGAACGCAAAAAACTCGAGGAGGAGAAGAAGCGGCAGTCTTCACACCAGGAGATCGGGATCACGCCTCCCCCGCCCATGATGATGATCCCCTTGTCCTATCCTTCAGTCGGACCGTCCAATCCCGCACTGACCAAGAGTTTCCTTGCAGAATTGCAACAGAAACAGCTCAACCCTATTAGCAATGGGGATTTGAGGCATAGTAGAAATGGTTCCGAGGTAGAGAAGTACCAAGAAGAAATAGTTAAGAGACAACAACACGGTAAGCCTTTTGCGTATTTTAATATTAACTTAATATAAAATAATAATAATAATAATTATTATTATTATTATTATAGAAAAATTAATGCAAGAGTTCCAACAAATGCATAAGCGAATGTTCGGAACTCAGAACGGCGATTTCAAACCTAGAGCGGAACCCAAGCCAGTTCCTGCAATCACTGAGGTCCGTTTTTTTGTGATTCGCAACCACAAGACGTAATTTTTAATTTATTATTTGAATTATTTCAGTGTTTCACCTTGAATCACAGCCGTCGGCAACGGCAAAGTGAGGCAACGTTCCCGCCCCCGCCTCCCCCCAATATCTCCAGAACGGTCAGTCAACCAAATTTGGAGCACAGTTCCAAATTCTTGGACGACGATCGCGAACCCGAAGTTTTCGAAATAACCAAAGAAGATCTTGAAGTACGTATTGGGCGTCCTATTGACTGTTTTCAAGTATCGTTTAACAACTTTTATCTGTATTTTAAACAACTAGTATCTTAACCGTATCTTAAGTCGATAATGTAGAAAATATAGGGGGAAAAAACAACTGGCAGCTTTTAGATTAGTGCTTTAGCGTTTTCCCGTAAAATAACCGATGACTGTTTTATTTTTTGGTGTTGGTAATTAACCTATCGGGCTATTGGTTGCGGTTTCACGACACGTTTGCCTTTGATAAATTTGTACCTGTGGAGGACTTGATTGGGTTTCCCGAGGTACTCTCGTGTCTTGAAACGGGGCCAATGGTCGGATCGATTGTTTTCCCTTGTGTTTGCCTTTTTAATTGTTTTGCACTCGTTTAACCCTTGGCCTCGCCTCTGCGCCTTACGATATGTTTTGTAGGAGAATAATCTGGCATCCATGGAGGAGCCTCGAGCTCAACCCTTGTCCCGAAGGGGCAGTCTCTACGTCCCTCCCCTCAGCACTAACCCTCACATGTTTGTTGACCCTACCACTCTCAAGGTATACAATTCTTACACTTTGTCTCCATCTTTTAATTTTAATTGGTTTTAACCTTATAATGCTTGCTTCTCGCTATACGTGTACTAAAATATCAGGCCTAACTTCCAACTCAGTTTGATTTTTGCTTACTAACCGCGAATACGTTGCGTAGCTTGACAGACGTGGCTCGATTTAACAAGCAAAGACCAAACTCCGTAGTGTGTTTGTCTCAATCGCATGGTCTTCTGTTAAATTCATGTTTAAAACCGTTTTCAAAGGCCACTCAAGTCACGCAAGTGGATTTGAGGAGACAAACCTTAGTTGCCAGTCGTCCTATGATGGTACCGCCTTCTCAACCAGCTAGTACCGGTGCGGCAACGTCTTCGCCTATCTCAATTCCGTCCAGGAACAATGGCGTCAGCGCTTCCGTCACGCCATCTTCGCCACCCACGACGTCCGCAATGGGCTCTCCCTTGGCGTCTTGTAGTCCTCCCGTTAGTCCAAATGTCAGGCAAGTTAATGGTAAAGACGTTCCCATCACGGACAGCAGAGGTCCTGCGCCTAAACCGCCCCAAACTTATTTCGACCGTCCTGCTAAGGGTCCCTTAGTGACCATTGGTGTTTATCCTGATACGTCTAGAAACAATAGGTTTACATTCCATGAAAATGTGGCCAATGTTAATGGCAGAGGTATGTACTATGTTTAACCATCTTTCACGTAGTAATTAACTTTCATGGATATTTTCTGTAATAGGTGGTTGCTTACATCCGGCTTTGAGGCACAGGGCTTTGGAGTCGATATCTTCGAGTCCTACTTCCACATTGTCTTCCGCCTCAGGAGGGCCTTCGAACAAACCGTCTTTTTCCGTCAGTATGACGTCCTCCAACAGTTTAAACTCTTCCAACGCGAGTTCGACCACCTCAAGCCCATTGCCTCAACAGAAACCTTTGATCCCCAAGGAAGTTAAAGATATTAGTGTGAAAGTGAACGTGAATTCAATCTCCGTCAATAAAACCAAAGACACACTGATCGCAGCTACATCTACCAATGGAACTAATGTGCCAAAAACAACCGTTAACTTAAACGGTAAAAGTAACGGCATTAAGGGTAGCGACGCTAAATCAAACGGAAACTTGAGTAAGGAGGTCAAAAATGGAACCACTGATAACAAAAGTCCAGCTGTGAAGAAGAACGATAAATTTGATCCTTTAAAATTGGTACATTGTCCTTTTTTTTTCGAATTAGCTAACAATTTATTCATGATCTAATTTTATTTTGTCTGTTTCTCCAGTTTACCGACGAACAAATTGATGGTAGAGAAATTAAAGTTATCGAAGTCAAAAAGGTACTTTTAATCTTGAATTACAAGATAATTATGTATATATTTTTTTAACTAATTTGTGGCTAATTTATTTAGACTGGTACTCTAAATATGAAAGTGGAAGGAGGTATAAATTCAGATCTTAATGGTCGCGTTTTGGTCTCTGAGGTCTGGCCCGGAGGCTGTCTGCCAAATTCAGCCGGAGTTTGCCGAGGCGACCAAATTCTTTTGGTCAATGATAGGAAACTAATTAACGTATCTCTAACGTTAGCCAACGCAGTTTTGAGGGATGCAATGGCCAACAATAAGGTATGTTTAATTCTTTCTTAAAAATAAGTTTTTGAAGCCGACTCGATTATCAAGATAATAGTGACAGTGGCGTAGCCAGAATTTTTGTTGGGAGGGGGCATATAATTTACTAAAAAATGTTATAAACATTATAATCATTTACTGATCATTTTGGGGCAGGTGTACATGCTCTCTCCCTGGCTACGACACTGAATAGTGACAATATTATGTTTAAACGTGTCTAATTATAAAAAATGTTATTTTAGGAGACCTTGAGGTTAGTAATTGCCAAAGAACAGAGGAAAAATTAAAAACACAGGCCAAAATTAGTTTTTATTAATTTTATATATGCTGAAATATATAGAAATATTTTGGTATCGGCTTATCTTTGATGCTGATCTTATACCTCGAGAGCTTTATAAATTAGTTGTTTAGACTTTAGGTATGAAAGTTTTCAAATTGTATATTTATTTCCTGTTTTTTCTTCTGAAAATATAAACCAGCTTTTAGTGGTTTTTACATGGCTTAATTATATTTTCTATAATAATTAAAGATAAGGCCAATATCAGTTAGTTTTTTTATTGTAAATTGTATAAATTTAATTGTGCCTGTTTTATTATTACTCTTTTAAGTGTTTGCAATTATGTATAAAGTTTCGTGTTTGTAATAAAAACCGTTAAGAGTTTTCAAAATTATTTAAATCGTCGATTCAATTTCAAATTAGATGCAGATTTATAAACTTTTTTTCAGTGATTGGATTCGTTTTTAATGGATTTCAAAATCAGCTATAGGTAGGGTCTACCTGCTTTTATTCGCCACCGAAAACTATCGCTACGCCCCCTTTGGTTCGCCATTGAAACTTAGATAGGTTAAAGCAGACGCTTTTAGTTTTATCTCATCGTTATTCATAAATTTGACTTCATACCTGCATTTTTATTTAATTATTGCATCGTTTTCTTATATTTTGATGACTTTATTTAAGATAAAGTTCTTAGTTTGACTGTAGCAGACGCTAGATATTAGGCGCAACATCGGAGAAGCTAGCGCAGTTACGCCACCTAGACTCGTTTCGGTTAGGGAATACCTTAACATAATAATAACTTATTTTTGAAGCTGCTAGATTTTCGCCACAGATGGCGATAGTTAAGTCTTACATCCTCCTAGGTTAAGTGTCGCTGCAAATCGAACTGACAATATTTTAGTTACGCAAATAGCCTTTACTCTCTATAATTGTATTGAACTAAATAATGTTTGTTTTAATATTCAAATGTAATTTTTTGTTACGATTTTGGATAAAACATAATAGTTAAAGAATTACTATCTAGATGGCGCCATCGTCTCTTCTCCGCGTCAAAATCTTGATCGATTAAAAACTGGCAGACGACAGTTCGCTGTCGTAAACTTCGGTGTTGCGGAATTTTGCTGTCAGTGTGGCTGAAGAATTTAGGCAAGTAGTAACCTAGAAAAGAGGCACCTGCTTTACGATTTTCACGGCGTGCTATTAGTGTAGCTAATTACGGGATTATATTCGCCGGGGTTTGCGAAACGTTGTATAATTTTTAGAACAATCGTTTTTCCGATAACCTCGGCGAACTTTTAAATGCGTGTGTGGGAGCTCAGCGCTCTTCGCGGGCCCCAACAGCACTCGGCGCGGTACGTCATGGAGATCGACGCGAAAGGTTGTCGTTCCTCTCAGCGCTGAAGAACTTAAGCCTCGTACCTCCGTTTCCGTAGTGCTTTTTTGCATCCAGCTGATATTCAAAATAATTGCGCTCACGGATTTAACACACTGAGACGGCGAAATCTACATTAAAAGTAAGCTAATTTCTCTATTTAAATTATTTTTTACCAGTCGTAAAAAAACGTATTAAATCTTATAGACGCGTTTTTGCCTTCAAGATGTTTGACATTTGGCTGGGCGGGTTAAGTAGTAACTGTCAAAGAGGGTAGGCCTTGGTAATGTTTTGTCGGGATAGTAACTTTTAATGGGTATCATTTTAATATACGTTTCGCGTGGCCTTGATAACGGCAATTTGTTTTTCTTAGAGTACAGATGTTTACATTTTTCGTGGCATGTTTCTGTAAGGCGTACAAATTGAATAGGAAATATTTCTGAATTTCTCCGATCATTCCGGTACATAGGTCTTCGGGGTTTTGATGATAGTGCAAAGTTCTCCGTTGTGGGCGGGTACTTAAGTGGCTCCCTAATTTGGCGATGCCTAAGCTTCAATTTTGCACCGAATGAGAATGTATGCGTGGGGGGGAACGTTGGTTTCTCCGTTTATTAATATTGTTAAAAGCCCTCTCCGATAATGTATTCGCGGAGAATTAGGCAATCATCCAAATTCTCCTCTATTCCTTATGCTAAACAGGGCTATTTTTAACCTATTATCTAGAAATTGGGTGTCTGATCCGAGTAGATTTACCTCATTATACCGGCTACAAGTTGCGTGTTTAAGCTAAAGATAGCTTAATTTAAGTTAGAGGGATAAAATTTAAGTTTTCTACGTTGCTGAGCTTAGTTAATTTAACTTAAAATCAAAAAATAAATTTATGCAATTGAATTTTATAATATATACGCAAAAATAATTTGTTGTGTAAATGTTGTATTAAAGACTAAAATTAGAAAAACCCTTTTTATAGTCTAATATTTGAATAATCAGCTAATTAAATAATAATTTTGGCCCCTCATAATTGAATTAATGAAATTTAATAATAATTTTGGCCCCTCATAATTGAATTAATGAAATTTAATAATAATTTAATACCAATTTTTGAAATTTCACAAATGTTATAAAATCAATCTAAACACAAAAATAAATTTCTGGACAATACGTAGAGTTGGGAAAACCTCTTCCAGGGTCGGATTAAAACAGGACCCTTAATGAAATGGATCTGACGGTTTAGAATGGCTTCGAAAAGGGGGATTTTGTGACAAGGCTGTCGGGTGCCTTTCATAAGTCACAACAGCCCTGTGGGCTTTATCTTACACCAATCGAACCTGTCAGCGCTATAGAAGCTAGTCTATCTCGCCTTCGCTGTCCCGATTTATTGCATTTTTCTCAAAGCGTGTTTTGCTAATCTGTTAATCCAATGAAAAATTCTTCGCGATGAAATCCCTCCGGGCTTAAGGGGGGGGGGGTCACGTTTTGTTCCGCAGGAGGGGCCTAAGGAAAATACAAGTTAGGGAAGGGTACGGAGTTTCAATTAATTTTAATTTGCCCCTTTCTGGATTAAATTCTCTCTTTTTCAAAATAAAGTTTTATTTTAAATTCCACCGTGTATTTCCAAGATTTTTGTCAAAATTGTTTTCTGGTCCAGATTAAAATTAATGTGTTTAGAGTTTCATTTTGTTTTGTAAACTTTTAAAAATTTATTTCACTTAATCGTGGTACAACTTTTAATCTTTTGATAGTATAATTTATTTTTGATTGATAAATTCAGATTCGGTGCATTTTGAATATTAAATAATTTTCATAACTATGTATTTAATATTTTTATTATATTTTTTGTATTTGTATTGACATTTTGTTAATATAATATATTTTTAATTTGTAAATTCAGATTCAGTGCATTTTCAATATTTAATAATTTTTTTAACCATTCATTTAATATTTGTATTATATTTTTTTGTATTTGTATTGACATTTTGTTAATATAATATATTTTTAATTTGTAAATTCAGATTCAGTTTATTTTCAATATTTAATCATTTTTATTACCACGCATTTAATTTTTCTTATTATATTATATTATATTTTAAATTATTTATTATTGAAGGGTTGGCTGATTTAAATCAACTGATTTAAAAAAAGATAATTACAATGTATTCCAATGCAGAAATTAAAAATGGCAAATAATAGTTTCTAAACCGTTTCCATTACAACACAAATCTGAACTAAAATATTAAATAGTAATTAAATTTAATGTTTCGTGAAATTTTAGATTACACGATTGATAGAAGGAAACTAATGAAAGTATCAGTTACTCCCAAAACTGTTATTTAAAAATCAATAAAATTCAAACAAAATATCGATGATTTCAATTTTATTAACCCTTTATTTATTACGCTAACCCTGTTTTATCTGATAGCACTGCCTATCTCGTGGCAATGCACTATCGAAAAATCTTTCGGTAACACTTTGAAAGGCACTTTTCTTAAATGGTTTTCTTTGAAAGTGCCCTATTGAAAAAATACCTGTATTAATTTTGTAGACAGTCAGTGGTATGAGAGGAAAAATAACGGACGAGCGGCTTTGTGAAAGTTATTGATAAATGACGCTGTTTTTCGGCGATACAAAACCATAAGTGTAATTGTTTCCGATGTTGAAGAAAAACCACTTCGTTTTTTCCTTAGCTCCGCCTCAGTCTTCGCTTTTAAAAGAAACTCGAGGTACCACGATGACAAATATGTTGACCCCCATTTCTTCCCCCTCTTTTCTTTAGACACAGGGTCTTAATCTCAACAAGCTCACCTAACGACCAAATATAGTCCAGCGCTTAAGTCGCTATCTACATTCGTGAAACCGAACATTGGCGAAATATTACGGTAACAATATTTTAATTCTAGTTTAATTAAATATTAATTTAATTCTTAATTATTCTTTATTTTATTTTGTTAAAAGCTGACTTAACAATATTATTTTTAATTTAATATGAGAAAAGCAGTAATATTTTATTATCAAATTAATTTAAGATTATTTTAATTTTTAAATTTTAATTTGAGAAAAGCAGTGAAATTGAATATAAATTTCATTAAAATTAATTCTTAATTTATTATAAAATTACGCTTTAAAGTTCGACTTCCATCCTCGTTAGAGGACTGTACATTCCTAGAACAGACAGCGACGAAGCTAATCGGAAAGCTCCTCTAGACCCTGGAGTCAATTTGCAGCAGGGTTGGCTGATTTAAATCAATTTGATTAAAATCAAGATTTAATTTAAGTGCTTTTTTTTTGAAAAAATCATTGATTTAAATCATACAATGTATTTTAATGTAGAAATAAAAAATGACCAAAATAGTTTCTTATAAAATTGAAATACATGGGAAATCTGAGCAAATTAAAATACATGGGAAATCTGAGCAAATTAAAATACATGGGAAATCTGAGCAAATTAAAATACATGGGAAATCTGAGCAAATTAAAATACATGGGAAATCTGAGCAAATTAAAATACATGGGAAATCTGAGCAAATTTAAATACATGGGAAATCTGAGCAAATTTAAATACATGGGAAATCTGAGCAAATTTAAATACATAGGAAATCTGAGCAAATTTAAATGCATGGGAAATCTGAGCAAATTAAAATACATGGGAAATCTGAGCAAATTAAAATACATGGGAAATCTGAGCAAATTAAAATACATGGGAAATCTGAGCAAATTAAAATACATAAGAAATCTGAGCAAATTTAAATGCATAGGAAATCTGAGCAAATTTAAATACATAGGAAATCTGAGCAAATTAAAATGCATAGGAAATCTGAGCAAATTAAAATGCATAGGAAATCTGAGCAAATTAAAATGCATAGGAAATCTGAGCAAATTAAAATGCATAGGAAATCTGAGCAAATTAAAATATTAAACAGTAATTAAACTCAATTAAGATTTCATTTAATTCAATATTATATTACTGATAAAAGTGAAATATCCCATAATTATGCAGGAAAAGAGCCATTAATTTTAAAAAATTAAAAAAATTAGATTTAAATAAAAAATCGATTAATTTTTAAAAATCAAGAAGTGCCAAATCTGTTTTGCAGATATTCAAGGGTCGCTCTGCATTTGAAAATTGTGGCAAGCACAGTCAAAGTATAACTTGGGCGGCAAATACGAGGGAAGCGTACTAAAATAAGAAAAGAAAAGATAGGTCTACATGTTCCAGATTTTGTTCGCTTCCCACCAAATCCTAATAGGTTTTTTTCGTCAGAAAAGAAGAATTTTCCGCTGCCATCCCACACGTTTTTAGAGGATAGCGTCGATCAGTCAACCCAGTGACGTTTCAATAAGTTTTTCCGTCTTTTCTTAAGAAATAAATTCTCCCCTATCAAAGATATCCTAGTGTCGTATAGGCCGGCGCTACAAATGATTTAATCTTACGGAATTCCAACCCTTATGTTTTTTTTAATGCGGGCATTTTTACGACTAAAATTAATAGTGCTTTTGATGCGCATACTGGTTTCTTTGAAGGTTATATCGTTTTAGTTGAAAGGGTTACGTTATATGTTGATGAATTTTTTTTACAAGTATCGCTATTAGCGAAAATTACGATATTGAGATAGCCCTGATGCCCTTGCACTGTCGCTATGACTACGGTGACGCGGAAGTTTGTGGGTGGAAGTTTAGTACAGCCAAATCTACGCTAGTGTTAGCGCAATTTTTTTTAAATAAAAGTATAATTTTTTTAAATCCGTTTTTTTATTTTGTTTTTTACTTTTTTTAAATTAATTTATTGATTTTTGAACAATTATTATCTCTTTTCCAGTCTAATTACTGGATACTTCTTTCGGTTATATAATTTGAAATTAAATAAAGTTATAATTAAATTTAACTACTATTTCATATTTAGTTTTCTCAGATTTCTCCAGTGGTATTGGAATTGTTTTATAACCTATTTTTGGCCATTTTTTATTTTTGAAATACATTGTCATTTAAATAAATGCCCTTTTAAAACATTACTTGATTTAACTCATCCAACCGTGATCTACGTACAAGGGGTTGGGGCGGCGCGTTGACGGGGTAACCCCCCTTGTCAACGCCACTGAAATAACCTAAAACTACCTTAATTGGTTTTGCGCTTGTTGCAGCCTACTTCCAGGGGCTAGTAGGCCACACTTTGAAGCTCTCTGGCGCTCTTTTAACTCATCGTAGGATAATGGCGAAAAACAGGCATACTTCTCAACTCACCCCCTACAACTCCTTTAAAATTTTGCATAACCTTTTGAAACACCCTGTATATCTTGCTATTTATCTGATATCCCTGAATTACCCATAATCCCCAGGGTTCGTACACGACCTGGATAACCTGGAAAAGGTAGGTAATTTGAAAATGTTTCCAAAAGGTCAGTGAAAAGTCAGTGAATCAAATTCCGGAAATTTTGTACGAACCCTGATCCATTTCTAATTTCTTTTAAATTCACAAAAAAATGCTTTTACCTTTACTTTGGACTTGCCTCGAGCTTTATTTTACGAGATAAACCACGACTATATATAAAAAATAAATAGGGATAAAAGCTACAATCCAGTTTTTATTTCTTAATTGAAAGTCAAGGCGGTACAAAGAACGGAATGAAAAATCTTCTCCACTTTTTATTGCCTTGAAATAAAACGAAGAAATAACCACGACGGATGCTAAAGGTAATTTAAGATCAAGGCCTAGCTTATAGACACACAACGCGAGCGTGCTTATCGTTGTGTTCTTTTTCTTTAGTTCTCCAGTCCATTGAGCGCCTTAATCGAAGGCGGGGGAGGGGGTACAGTCGAGCCTCTTTTATGCTAAGCCTTAACTTCTAAAGTCTCGAACGATTACTTTTGGGAGGCAGCCCAGAAAAAAAATCCCCGAAAAAGTTGGAAGCAATTCTGTTAGATTGGATAACACCAAAACTGTTCCCCTTTGGACCTTTCAAGCGCCCCCCTCTCCGCTATCTTTTGTTTTGGAGATGTTGGAATGTCTAAAATGGGCCTTGGGGGTTTTTTGTATTTAACCTTCTTTTACTTGTGTTGGAAGAATCCTTGCTAGGAATTGTCTTTGCAAAACCCCAATCCGTTCCACCGTGTGCTTCCTTACGCTTTAACCCTAAAGGCTGATATAATAGCGGGAACGTATTTAGATTCCTGAGAACCGTTTACGGTAACAGTGGCTACCGCTTCTATGTTGTTCTTTTACATTTTAGAATGACTATGCTGTAAAATTGGAATGTAGTGTTAGGGTTTCATACTGACAGGCCTGATACTGAGTCACTTTTCTCACTTAAAATCCTTTTTTTTTAAATCAGTCACTAAAAGTCACTTTCCCAAAATTAGTTACTATTAGTTGCTATTTATCACTTTTTCCGAATTTTTAGATTTCCTTAGCATTGAACGTTAGACAACTGTTTTATAACCCTTTTTTAAATAATAAAACAAAATCAAACTCCGTTCGCTTTTAATTTTGATTTAATTAGCTAATAAGCGATTGAAAAAACCTATTCAAAAGAAAATAGATTTAAAAAAACTAGTCTAGTTTGGTCTTTTCTAAAAACAAAAATGATATAACTTCCTATGGTTATATAGTTACTATTTTGGTTGTGTAACTAGTCCAAAAACGCAATAAAACAGTATTTTTATTTCCATTTTTGGTAGATTTTCAGTCACTTTTCAGTTACTTTTTAAAATTTTTAGTCACTAAACTCACTAAATTCTACTGCGTAAGTGAGTATCAGGCCTGCACTGATATTTAACAGGTGGTAAATAACGTTATGGTATGAAATGGGAAAAGTAGTTCCGTGAATTATTTACAGTATAATATTTAAAACTTAAAGGGAATATAACCTGCAAAGCAATCTTTATGGAAGACCCCTTCAATTTTTCAAATTTCCCTGTACAGCGGCGAAAAACGTATTTTAAGCAAAGGCAAGAGCGGCCAGATCTGCAAACGTTGGTGTTCCACACGAAATACCCGAGGTTATATTCCATTTAAAACAAAATTTACGGAGATAAAACTTTCAAGATTTAGAACAGACTTGTAGAGTAACAAAAATGAAGTTTAAAATCTTCTAAAGTTAATATATTCCGTTTTTTTAATTCCTGATTTCCCATGTTATGCAATATTTACCATATTTACCACTATTTACTAGTGGTATTCGCAATATTCGTGAAAGAGAACTTAAAGGAAAACTGGCAGAAGAAATCCTAAGCCTTTAACAGACGAAAATCGCTTTGACCGCTAGGTGGCTCTATGCAAACTGAAAAGACTAATTTCGTATTTAAAGTTTTAAATTATGCACAGTCTACGCGTTCCCCGTACACGTTTCATTATTGGGCTTATCTTCTACGGTTATATTTGCTCTGTCTCTTATTGCACATACTAGCTATTGACTTACTCCAACTCCTTAATGAACGGTTTCAAGCTTTGGTCTGAACTCCTTGATTCGTAATCATTGGAGTGAGGTCCCAATCCTTCTCCTTATCTGGAGCGGAAATTTTCTCGACAAAAGCTTTTACTTTTATTGCTTTTTACACACAATCCTAGGGGATTTGTGGGTATTAGTTTCACGTACTGTGTCCGCCGGTGTCGCCGCCGCCTGTGTTGCAGCCGCCGGTGTTCGCACGATTTCTGGCGGTACGTTAGAGCTAGGAGCAATAAACACCGCACTCCACACAAGGAGAACGCAACCCGTTAAAAGTCGTGCATTTTCTTGCGTACTTTTTTCATTGGTTAGACGCTTTAACGCCTGATGCCGTCGGAAGGGAGAAATTCGGAAATTGTCTTCCCTCCCGCCCGTAAAACGCTCAATGTCATTTACGTACACAACACCGCGTTCACGTGTTTAAAGGCTAGCTGCGTTCTCCTTGTGTTTGTTGCTCCTAGGTTAGAGGTACTATGAAGCGTGATACGTCAATCGATCGGAAATATCATGGCCTCGCCGCCATTGTTAACATTTAGGAGATTGGGGCCCCGGAAGTGGGGCATTTGCCCATTTTAGTGATTTTTGGCGATTAACGCCTTAAAATCTACATCCTTTTTACACACAATACTTAGGGATTTGTATGTATTACGATCACCTACTGTGTAGCCGCCGCCGCCGCCGCCGCCGTACACACGATTGCTCGCGGTACATTAGTGGTACAAAGGCGATTGATATCTCAATCGGTAGGCACTATTATAGTTATATAACTAGTTGGTACTGATCATTTCTGAACTACGATTTCGGTTGCATTAAGAATTTTTAATTTTAAGTGAGATTTCTGGCCATTTCGCGGGACCCCACAACCCACGTACGCAACATTGTCATATTTGAATTTCGTGCCAATTGATACAGGCGTAGAGCTCGTCGTTTGGAGAAGAAATATCCGTTTTATTTGTTTTTATCCATAGCCGAAAATTATCCGAATAAAAACTTATTTTTGGCATATTAATTATTTTTATAACCGCGAATAATATATGCTCTGTAAAGGCGCCATCTAACTCGTTCGCGTTTCGCTACCTTATTTCTAAAACCAGGTAACTCGAAAAATTAGGTTTGTCAAAAAATTAATTTAAATTTACGTGTTCGCGTTTGGCTACCTTATTTCCAAAACGAGATAACTCGAAAAACTCGATTTGTCTAAAAATTAATTTAAATTAACGTGTTCGCGTTTGACTACCTTATTTCCAAAACGAGATAACTCAAAAAACTCGATTTGTCTAAAAATTAATTGAAATTAAAGTGTTCACGTTTCGTTTCCTTATTTCCAAAACCAAGTAATTCGAAAAATTCTTTTTCGATAAAATTCCTCTTGAGTTTATTAAATTAATGTACAAGATGATTGGAAATTAGTTCAAATTTGAATTTATTATTTAAAGTATAGTTATATAGCTATTGGGGGGATTGTGTGTACTTAAATGTCCGGGACATCTTGTTTTCTCCGCGAGTGATTTTGGCTAGAGAAGTCGTGGTCTCAAAATCCAATTTAAGATTTTGTTTTCGATTTCCAGCTCCTGGAAGAGAAAACGGTGGCAGACCGATATATTCTTCTCAATTTCCGGCGTTTATTTTTCTCGATCTCTGCAAAAATTGGCGACTTTTTCTCCCCGAGTTTCCGAATTTCCTCGAAACAATGAAAGATCGCTAAGAAACGCGTAAAGAGGAACGGGTAGGGTAAACAGTCTGCGCGCGGTAAAGCTATACGTCTTCACTGCTACACGTGCCCTCCTACACGTTTTTACAAAGAGAAAAAGTAGAAAGATTGAAAAATGGTGAGGAAGTATTCTGGAACAATTTGTCAGCGCGGCTGATCGGAAAGTGTAGGGTGTCTTGGGACCAAGAGCGGAAGCCACTATTCAACCCCCGTCCCTCCCCCCGTACGCTCTGAACTTTGACCTTTCAGAATTTACCGCTCTAAGTTGTTGGTTTATGTCACTGCTTTTTTGTCTCTTGGCTTTTATGATGGGTAAATTTAAATATTTGGTTTTGATCGGTGGCTCTATTTTGGTTAAAATTTTCTGATAAATTTCTTTTGGTCAAATTTTTTCGCGGGGTGTCTTCAAAAAATAAAAGATATAATTTAGTTTGGACAAAAATTTTTAATTTTATTTTTCACCGATAGGTAGAGCATTGTGATATCACACTTATCAGCATTTCGTTTCATTTGTTGCTCTAGAGCACTCTTAACATCGCACTCAGATTACGCTCTTATCAGTATTTCGTTCCAAAGTTGTATATTTCATAAACATTGAATAAATAAATAATAAATAATTTGCTACTCTAGAGCACTCTGATATTAGTATTTAGTTCCTTTTGCTGCTCTAGAACACTCAGATTTCACACCTATTATCATTTCGTTCCAAAGTTGTATATTTCATAAACATTGAATAAATAGATAAATAAATAATAAATAATTTGCTGCTCTAGAGCACTATGATAATTGCATTTAGTTCCTTTTGCTGCTCTAGAGCATTATATCAGCATTTCGTTCAGTTTGCGCGCTCTAGAGCCCTCTGATATCAGCATTTCGTTCAGTTTGCGCGCTCTAGGGCCCTCTGATATCAGCATTTCGTTCAGTTTGCGCGCTCTAGAGCCCTCTGATATCAGCATTTCGTTCAGTTTGCGTGCTCTAGATCCCTCTGATATCAGCATTTCGTTCCGTTTGCGCGTTCTAGAGCCCTCTGATATTAGCATTTCGTTCCGTTTGCGCGTTCTAGAGCCCTCTGATATCAGCATTTCGTTCAGTTTGCGCGCTCTAGAGCCCTCTGATATCAGCTTTTCGTTCAGTTTGCGCGCTCTAGAGCCCTCTGATATCAGCTTTTCGTTCAGTTTGCGCGCTCTAGAGCCCTCTGATATCAGCATTTCGTTCAGTTTGCGCGCTCTAGAGCCCTCTGATATTAGCATTTCGTTCCGTTTGCGTGCTATCATCAGCCGTGATTTTGTGATTACCTCGAACCTGTGAAGGTAAATTTTTACATCCTAGGGTAGTTACTCCACTTATAAGAATCGTTTAATATACTTCTGCTAACGGTGAAGTTTATGCTTTTTTTAAAGATTTTTTTACTATCGTAGGCTTCAAAGGTGGAATATTTATTACCAATTTATAGTCTCGAGTGTCGTTGTTGCAATAAAGTAAAATTTTAAACGACATATTTCCTTTAAAAGAGAAAACTAAAAAACAAATTCTCGAGTACAAGATTTTCGGCATAGCCGAGTAGGGGAGTGAGAGGTTATATTGGAGTTAAGTACCGCGTTTAAGGGTGTTTAGAAGGCGCGTTATAAGATTAGGCCAAGGTTAAAAAGCAATTTTAGCGCCCTAAGAGTCCTCCCCCTCATCTCAATTTGTGGGGGTCTTAGTTCCAACCCCCTGGCCCATCCAGACGCTTGTATAAAATCCCGACTTGAATTTAAACGCCCGCTAAACACACCACGTGCGCCGACGACGAAGCGGATTCTAACGGATATAGTCAATTCAAATAACTAACTGTCGCGTCCCACGAAAATGTAAATGATTTTATTATTCAAATACCGCGTGGGCCTAATTTATGGAGATGGAGGAGTGTGGTGTCAGGTGCGGGCTCCGGATGATCGTATATAATTACGTCATCATCGTAGATAGATTTGGAAAAGTAAACATTAAGTTGTGGAATTTTTTCAAATTCCCGTCTAAGTTAGAGTACAAAAGAAAAATTTATATTATTAATGGCGTATTCGAGCAGCCTACTTCGTTGTCAGAACGCGCTGGGCCAGAAGCTCCTGAAATAGAGGGAAAACATTGAAATATCAGATGGTTGACCAAAAATCGGGGAACTAATGGTTGACTAATAAATTCAGGGAATTTTATTGTTGACAAATAAAATAATAATTTGATGGTTACGGAGTTATATTGTCGGCCAAAAATAGGGGTTCCAAATTATTATGTTGGCCAAAAATTGGGGAAATTATTTTGTTGGCCAAAAATAAGGGAAATTATTTTGTTGGTCAAAAATTTTGGGAAATTATTTTGTTGGCCAAAAATAAGGGAAATTATTTTGTTGGCCAAAAATAAGGGAAATTATTTCGTCAGCCAAAAATAAAGGAAATTATTTCGCGGCCAAAAATAAGGGAAATTATTTCGTCGGCCAAAAATAAGGGAAATTATTTTGTCGGCCAAAAATAAGGGAAATTAGATGGTTGAGTAATAAAATCAGTTTAGACTATTATATTGTTGGTCAACAATGTTCCCTATTTGTTGGTAAATCACTAGATTGTTGACCAAAATAATTAGGGTCATATCAGAAACTTCCCCGATTTAATCCTCGATTTAATCTAAATAATTTAAGTTTGTGATGGTTGAGAACGTTTTATCTTCATGACAAAATCGAACTAAATGTCCCCGCTTAAAAGCAGCGAGGTATTTTTTGTATTTTTAATGATATTCAGCATATGAGGCCTGCCGTTTTTAACCACAGCTAGATAATCCGACACCACGACGATAATGTGCCGATATAAAAAGTGAAATACAAATTCCAGTTTTTCCGGTAGACCGCGCGAATTATGGGATGGGTAAATGGTTTCTCCATTTAAATTCGGGACATTAATGAAAGATTGGAAAACTTAGACGCGCTTGATTCTCGAAGGTGATTAATAAGGGGTGACTGTCAAGTAGACCAAAACGCATTTTCGCTATTCTCCGAAAAGGGACCCCCTGGGATTTGACAACGATGAAATTCTGAGAACTTCGCGTGTTACTCGGAGCTCTCATATTCTTTTCTTTCAACCTTTTTGGCCAAAAAAAGGTGATGGGCGCGCTCTTCTCAGTTTGAGCGGCTTTTGTCATTTTGAGCGAAATTGAGCGGTAAAATTTATTTTTAAAGAGATGATTGGAAATTTCCCCGCTCAACAATAAGCGAAAAGAGAAGCGAATATTTCCCCGCTCATTAAAGAGCGAAAAGATAGGAGCAAAAATTTTGCCGCTCAATAAACAGCGAAAAAGTCGCCGCTTTTAAAAAATATTTCGCCGCTCAATAAAGTGCGAAAAGAGGAGCGAAAATTTCGACGCTCAATAAGGAGCGAAAAGAGGAACGAAAATTTCACCGCTTAATAAGGAGCGAAAATTTCGCGCTCAATAAGGAGCGGAAAGAGAGGAGTGAAAATTCCGTCGCTCAAAACTGAGCGAGAAGATAGGAGCGAAAATATCGCCGCTTAATAAGGAGCAAAAAGAGAGGAGCGAAAATTTCGCCGCTCAATAAGGAGCGAAAAGATAGGAGTGAAAATTCCGTCGCTCAAAACTGAGCGAGAAGATAGGAGCGAAAATATCGCCGCTTAATAAGGAGCAAAAAGAGAGGAGCGAAAATTTCGCCGCTTAATAAGGAGCGAAAAGAGAGGAGTGAAAATTCTGTCGCTCAATAGGGAGCGAAAAGAGGAGCGAAAATATCGCCGCTCAATAGGGAGCGAAAAGAGGAGCGAAAATATCGCCGCTCAATAGGGAGCGAAAAGAGGAGCGAAAATATCGCCGCTCAAAAGGGAGCGAAAAGAGGAGCGAAAATTTCGCCGCTCAATAAGGAGCGAAAAGATAGGAGCGAAAATTCCGTCGCTCAACAAGGAGCGAAAAGAGAGGAGCGAAAATTCCGTCGCTCAAAACTGAGCGAGAAGATAGGAGCGAAAATATCGCCGCTCAATAAGGAGCAAAAAGAGAGGAGCGAAAATTTCGCCGCTCAATAAGGAGCGAAAAGAGAGGAGCGAAAATTTCGCGCTCAATAAGGAGTGAAAAGAGAGGAGCGAAAATTTCGCCGCTCAACAAGGAGCGAAAAGAGAGGAGCGAAAATTTCGCGGCTCAACAAGGAGCGAAAAGAGAGGAGCGAAAATTTCGCCGCTCAACAAGGAGCGAAAAGAGAGCGAAAATTTCGGCGCTCAATAAGGAGCGAAAATTCCGTCGCTCAAAACTGAGCGAGAAGAGAGCGAAAATTTCGCCGCTCAATAAGGAGCGAAAAGATAGGAGTGAAAATTCCGTCGCTCAAAACTGAGCGAGAAGATAGGGGCGAAAATATCGCCGCTTAATAAGGAGTGAAAATTTCGCGCTCAATAAGGAGTGAAAAGAGAGGAGCGAAAATTTCGCCGCTCAATAAGGAGCGAAAATTCCGTCGCTCAAAACTGAGCGAGAAGAGAGGAGCGAAAATTTCGCCGCTCAAAACTGAGTGAAAAGAGAGGAGCCAAACTTCGCCCCTCAAAACTGAGTAAAAAGAGAGGAGCGAAAACTTCGCCCCTCAAAACTGAGTTAAAAGAGAGGAGCGAAAATTCCGTCGCTCAATAAGGAATGAAAAGAGAGGAGCGAAAATTTCGCCGCTCAATAAGGAGCGAAAATTTCGCCGCTCAATAAGGAGCGAAAATTCCGTCGCTCAACAAGGAGCGAAAAGAGAGGAGCGAAAATTTCGCCGCTCAATAAGGAGTGAAAAGAGAGGAGCGAAAATTTCGCCGCTCAAAACTGAGCGAAAAGAGAGGAGCTAAAATTCCGTCGCTTAAAACTGAGTGAGAAGATAGGAGCGAAAATATCGCCGCTCAATAAAGAGCGAAAAGAAAGGAGCAAAAATTTCGCCGCTCAATAAGTAAAATTTCTTTAGCGCGAGTGGTTCTTAAAAAAATGCCCATCACTGCAAATAAATTCATTATACTGGCGTAATAACGCTGGCGGCTAACTTCAAAGTCATTTTCACATTTGAATTTCTTTAAAACTCGAGTAGGCTGCTTCATGTAGCGGGGCTGGTTCTACTTTCAACGAGTCCTCTTATTGCTAATGCCTAATTATATTTCTTTTCCTAATTATTTCCATATTTTTTGGGCTTCTGTTCGTTTTAAGCTAACCAATTTTAATAATGAAAGGTTTTATTTTGCGATTCAGAAATTCGTAATATCACATTTATTCCCGTCATTATTTTGCATTTTGTAACGTGAGTTATTTATATAGAAACTATTTTTTGGAAAATATTGATGTTGAGTATCGTCAGAAGTAAATAATAAACCTCTTAGAGAAGTATCAATTTCCCAATACTGCTAAAGTTTATGCCTTTAAAACCAGCTCTCTCCGATATTTTAAAATACGTTTCGGGAGAATAAATATTGTAGGTTGATATACATCTGATAGTAGCCCTTGATGGACACTTTTCTCGTAAGAAATATATGTACTTCTGGTAACCTTTAATAAATTTGTTCCAGGCCCTAGAGTTTGGTCCTAAGATTTTTTATTGTCCCTTGAACAGGGCTCCCAGAGTTCCTATAATTCCTATAAATTCCTATAATTTCCTATTTTCTCAAAATTGTACCTATAAATTGCTATTTTTTCGAAATTTTCTAGTTTTTCTATAGCTATATCCAGCAATTCCTATAATTTTAAAAATAATGTATTAGAAAACAGCCTTCTAAATAGAGCTTAACTCTGGCTTAGGTCCGGTGTTCCCGAAACCCTCAACGGTTTGGCTCCCAGAGTTCCTATAAATTCTTATAATTTCAATATACTCCTATAATTTCCTATAATTTCAATATACTCCTATAAATTCCTATTTTTAGCTAAAATGTTCCTATAAATTCCTATTTTTTGGCTAAACATATTCCTATAAATTCCTATTTTTTGGCTAAACATATTCCTATAAATTCCTATATTTTCTATGAAATTTCCTATAATTCCTATATTTTCTATGAAATTTCCTATAATTCCTATATTTTCTATGAAATTTCCTATAATTCCTATATTTTCTATGAAATTTCCTATAATTCCTATATTTTCTATGAAATTTCCTATAATTCCTATATTTTCTATGAAATTTCCTATAATTCCTATATTTTCTATGAAATTTCCTATAATTCCTATATTTTCTATGAAATTTCCTATAATTCCTATATTTTCTATGAAATTTCCTATAATTCCTATATTTTCTATGAAATTTCCTATAATTCCTATATTTTCTATGAAATTTCCTATAATTCCTATATTTTCTATGAAATTTCCTATAATTCCTATATTTTCTATGAAATTTCCTATAATTCCTATATTTTCTATGAAATTTCCTATAATTCCTATATTTTCTATGAAATTTCCTATAATTCCTATATTTTCTATGAAATTTCCTATAATTCCTATATTTTCTATGAAATTTCCTATAATTCCTATAATATTTATAAAAAAAAGCTGGGAGCCCTGCTTGAAGGATATTTTTATCTTAAGATACTTCGTTTATTTCTAGTATCCTTTAATAAATTAGTTTTTAGGGATGCACCGATATGGTTAGTGTAGATGATAAAATCATTGTAAAAGACGGTTCAGTACATTGTCATACCATTTTATTATAATTTTTCATGAAAAAGAGCATATCCGAATATGTTTCTTTTCATTTTACTTTATACGTATTTTCTATCACAAATCGAATATCGTTGTTTTTTATTTCTTTACACTCGTAACCCCTTGTCTAAAAAAGTTATGATCTAGCTTCTGAAGTCTGGCGTCCATCAAATAAAATATTAAATTAAATTATTATTAAATATTTTTCCTGAAAATATTCACCGATTTATCGGTGCATGCGTAATACAGGGTTGCCACACGTCAGGGAAATCATGGAAAGATCAGGGAATTTTAAGAATTTGTAAAAATTGAGGGAAAATCAGCGAATTCAATTTTATCTTGACACTTTTTGAAGGTACTCTAGATATGACAAATTCTATGATTATCATTCATTTCCTTGAAAGTTTGGCTAATTTTGCAATAACTTTTTTACTGAAATATAAGTCCATTCAAATTTGTTAACTTCTGATAAAAGTAAAATATAAAATAAAACTTTTGGCCTTTTTAAAAGCGAATTTAAAAGTCAGGGAATCTAAAAATTTTAGTTTTGAAATTGGTGAATTCGCTATTGTATTTTTCATTGGAAGAGTACGAAATTGTTATAAAAGTATTCTTTATAGTGTCGCTACAGAATTTCTATTTCTAGATAGTATTTAGAATTTAGGCTATCCCGTAGAAATTGCCTTTTAAATCGGAACTGTTACAGCGTTGATGATAAACTTAATTCATGGCGTTGAGTGCGCGGGGGTGGACGATGCAACTCCTGGGGTGGGTTACCATTTCCTGTCTTCTAGTTTTACAAGGAGGCCAGCTTTGATACGCTGCAAACCTAGTTCGCTACGCCAGCGGGAGGGGGCGCGTTCGGCGGTAAGCAAGGTCGCTCCGTTATAACGTACACTGAAGGGAGGCACCCAAGGATGCGCACTCTCTCGAAGAAGAATTTGGGGAGGTCGTCTTCAACCGTCTACTACTTGACAATAGAGTCGATACCGAAGAGAAGGTGTAGTCGGCGTACATAACCGCTACGGTCAATTCTTCGCAAAGTTGAGTTTTTGAGACCTTCAACTTTGTCATGGCCCTTAACTATATATTTTTCTCCCTCCTCGGCCGAATTTAATTCGAAGACGGGAAGCACCGCGCCATCTATGTTCTTTTCTGGGTATTTCCCTCTCTCTCGTCAGATGGAATGCGGCGACGTTGCCGGTGTTATATGACGTCTTTTCCGTAGAGATGACAAGTTTATATAGAACCTTTTTATCAAAATCGTGACATCAAATTCATTTTTAGTACTTGTAGTTTTGAAGTGACGTACGTCGCTTATGGTGGGGGACCCTCGCGCTTTTATATTTTGTGGGACCAAGAATATTTATGTCTACTTAGGGAGAATGACTGTATAAAAAATTACTAGCCACCACCCTCCTACGCGTTGTAACCCGGCCACCTGAATTAATGGCTTTAAGTGGGAAGAATACAGTAAAAGCCTCTTTTTCATTCAAGCTGAACGTTTCGGTTTTAACAATTACATCATTGAATTATATTTTTCTTATTAGGCTGAACCTTCCTCTAGTGCTTAAAATAATTTTGATAATTCTAAAATTAATAGTTAACGAGATACAAGGTCCTAACTAAAGGGTAGTTTGGCCCTTGCCCAACTTGTTTAGCTCCGGGGGTCCGAATTAAAACGTAATAACTTAGTTTTAAATTTAAAATTGTCAAAATTATTTTAATCACTAAACAAGAGGCTGTTCTACACATAAATATTAATTTTATAAGTTAAACTACAAAATTAAAAGAGTTCAGCTTGAAATAGCGCGAAAGTAGACAATGGCCACTGTAGTCTTCCCCCTTAAAAGTTGATGACTTAGGCCTAAGGTGGTGCCAACGGTATTAGCCTACCTGATTATTGTTATTATTATTTAATTAAAAATTATTTACAACGATTACCGGTACACTATAAAATTTTAATAAAAATAAAAATCGTTTTAAATAATTTTTAATTTTTTAGTATACACTAGTTTAAAGTTTTTGTTTACGTCAATTATTATTATTATTAAAACTACTAGTAAAAATATCACTTTTGCGGAGTGAAAATTAAAAAACTAGTTTCGATAACCATTCGTTTCTATCATCAGGTGAGATGATTTAGATGATCTCGTATTTTTAAATAAATTTCTTTTTATTTTCTCTACTTTTTCTAATTATAGCACGGCTATTTAAAGTCGATTTTATTTGGCGACCAAAATTAATACCAACTTGTAAAATGCATTCCCCCTAAGTAGATATAAATACTACTGTTGTAAGTCTGAAAATTTTCCGGTAAATGACCGAAACAAATAAAAAAAAGTTTTAATTCCATGATTAGTCTAATGTTGTTTTCCAATTTAAATAAAGCGGCATTTTCGCCTCATTTTTTCGAACCTAAAAGTAAAACTAAATATCTAAACTAGCTTTAACCTGATTAACAATGTAACACTATTAATGGTTTGTAGTAGGTTTACCGTTATTAAACATTTTATATCGATAAAAAGTTAAAAAAAAATTAAACCCTTAAATTTTTTGTTTTTCTGGAACTTTTTTCGGAAAATTAACAACGTTATTAGCTGAAAACTATTCGTGAGTTCTGAACCGTTCAACCAGTCCCCATGCGCACTATTCGGCAAAAAAAAATTCTAGAACTACCCAAATGCAAACTATTCGCAGACAAGAACCTCTTGTTGAACCGTTCGGAACCGTTCTAAATGGTACCTGCTCAAGAGCAAGTACTGGCCGGAACTCAAGGTTGAAATCTCTAAAATTCGTCCGCACATCGGGCTGCGTACGTCAAATCGTACGAATCACAACTATTCGTACTAAAGTTCTGAACTATCCAGAACTTTTGCGTGACGTTACAGCTCAGTCCTAGGCCGTTCTCTTAACGGTTCAGAACTCACGAATAGTTTTCAGCTAATAAATACATTGGTTGGAAGGGTGAAGCAAAGTATACAATCCTAGAAAATCATCTTGAATTGGTTTCTTAAAAGCCCACCACCCGACCAATTTATTGCCAGGCAAATATCTGTCTCGGTTTCCAGATTACCATCTTTTAAAATGGACTACATCTATTTGGCTCTTTGTGCACTAGTCCGTTATCCTCTGTCGCTGCGGGGATGACGTAGTAAATCACTAATACCAATGGGCATATTTACTTAAGGGAGAGATGGAAAATGGGAAGAGTCCCGCACCTTCATTTGTCTTCTTTTGACAAGCGATGGGGGATCTTGCTCGCCATGCCTCCTTACTTCTTTGGCGTTGAGCGATTTCCCTCTAACATCCCTTCTCTGGTGACATCGTCGAGCTCGTTCTCGCCTCCCATCTTCATCCCTATTCTCTTGTACCGCTCGCGAAGATACCTCGCGCTGAAATATGTGAAATCTGATCCTATAGCTAGATTTTTTTAGGGTAGCCGTGTTTGTAGATTTACTTGGCCGTTTTGTAGAGCTTAAAGGGAGGGTAAAGTCTATGTACTTTTTAGGTTTTGCTTCCTGAGGTATTTAAAGTTTCGGTGAAGGTAATATGTTGATACCGACAGTCGTTCTTTTAAATTACGCAAGGTTGTTAATATTTTTAATAAAAAAAATCGATTTATTTGATTTTTTTAAAGGTTTTATTCCGGTTTTTCTTGACAAATTAATAAATAATTTGACGTTAGGGAATTTTAAGAATGGTGGACCTAAAAAGTCAGGGAAAGGTCAGAGAATTTTAAGAATTTGTAAGAAGTCAGGGAATTCACTTTCTGCTATTATTATTTAGATCCTTGAACGGTTTTTTAACGTTGAAATATCTTTGGTACTGAAATATATGTTGATTAAATTGATTAAATTCTGATAAATGTAAAAGTTAAAATCTGTCTATTTTTGGCCTTAATAAATAAATAAAAATAACTTAAAATGGTCAGGAAAAAAGGGAATAGTCAGGGAATTTGAATCTGAGAATATTGTGGCAAACCTGTTTGAGTGCAGCGATAACGTAAACTATATTTTAAATTAATCTTTATTAATTTGAATTATTAATTAATAATAAAATATAATTTTGGAAAATACCGTATATTGCGTTATATTTCAAAGTGATAATTAATTATTTAAAATAGATTAGATTTCAAAACAGCTGTAGTACTAACAATAAATTATTACAAGTGAGCCATACCTAAAAAAATTTCGTTTGGCGAGTCCAGGGTAAGTATAGAACGGGTAATGACGAGCATTATACTAAAAATACGCTATAATGAAGCTTAAAAATAATAATCTACATAAAAATGTTGATAGATCACTTTGAAATTTGCGCAATAGACATTTCTGAAATGGATTAATATAACACGCGTAGGAATTCAACAGAAAATAGGCAAAATTCGAAATTCCCGCAGCCGATTTACCGAAAACTCGTGCTAGTATCTTCCCGTCAAATACACTAGATAGTTTGCCTTTCTTAACCTGCCACTGAGTGTAATTATCATTCACGAAAATAATTCGGTATCACACTTATGTTTAAGTTACTTATGATATTCATAAGGTGTGGTGGCGAAGTGGTTAGCTCTCTCGCCTCACACCAAGAGGAGCCGGGTTCAATCCCAGCTTGTGAGACTTGGTTAAAACTAGGAACCACTCCTGCCTTGAGTTTGTAATTTATCTCCCCGCTGGTTAGATGGGTTTCCCGCTAGCTCTTCGGTTTCTCCTTTTCTTAAAAACTGAATTTAACGGTAATAGTAGGTGTAGGGAGCTGTTGGCTCAGTGGTTTGAAGGGCATGCCACCACCCTCCTACGCAACTTCACCCGGCCACCGGTTTACAAGTCACTAGTTGACTTAGGCCTGTGTGGTTCCTATTACTATTATTTATATTACTATTATTTAGCTTTACTGATAACTGCACTGAGGCCAGTTTTTTCGCGGTAGTTACCTATATAAAATTTAAAATTAATTTAATAATTTGAATTTAAAATAAAATTATTTACAAACAAACGCGAGATTACGAAATAAGTTTAAAATAATAAAATAAAATGTGAAATAAGAAAAATTTAAATTTTTTAATAATATATTCATTAAAAAGAAATTCTGAAACTAACAAGTAAGTATGTACAGGAATTATACAATAGATGTACAAACAGGCGTGCTTACAAGATTTTCGCTCGCGACGACGACCAGCCAATGATATTAAAAATACGCCCAACAAATTACGTGTGACGTATTTTAAGCCCCTCCTATTTCTCTAATGGATCTTTAGTCATTCTGAGAGTTAACATATATTCCTGGTATTGATTATTTATAAATTCTACTATAGCGTGAAAATGTTTGTATACATGGAAGTGATAAATTATTTAATATTTTTCGATACACATTTAATATTTAATAAATTTATTTTTAGCGGTAGAAAACTGCTACAATCGTCAACGCCCGCATTAGAAAATATACTATAATATTATTAATCTTCAGCGAGACCGAGTTTGTAATGCAATTTGAATTTCGCGTGCCCGCGTTTCTTGCAGATTAATGTTCACGCTAAAACCTCTCCCTTTTCAGAAAAACTAAAATTTTCTCCCATGATTTTTCATCTTTATTTTTTTTTAATGGCGCTTAAGTTAAAATCTTCTCCGTGTAATGTTAGGAAGCCCACCTTCTGGGAATTTCTCAAGACGTTTTTTTCTTCTTCTTAAGACGCACGAGCGTGTCTATGCGCCTAAGAAATAATGAAAAAGATTTTTATGAGCGCTCGTTTACGGCCCCTCTACAATATGCACTCTCACTTATGGCCGACTATGATATGCCTTTTTTCTCAGAAACAATTTTCATTTAAGGGAAGTGTATTTGACCGAGTTGGACTGCCTTTTCCTTCCCGCCATCATTATGTAATAAACATTCCTAACGCCAGGGGGGGGGGGGCGGTTGTTTCCCCCTCTTGCTAGAGTTGGCTGTTAACTGTTTTAGCTTCTCTCTCTCGTTTTGTATTGATTGGACGCCATCCAATGTTCCGTCATTTTCGGCCCTCTTAAAAGGTTATTCAATTTAATCGTTCGTATGAATTTGGAATTCTCTTCAATCTGTAAGCGAGAACGTATTTATGAAAATGAGAACGTATAGCTTGGAGAAGCGATTAAATATAAATTCAAATTTGAACGAGTAACATTATTTGTCAGGGACTTGTTTTTAAATATTTTTCTTGCGGTAGTAATTAGTCTTTTCAGTTAACATAGCGCCACTTAGCGGCCATCGATAGAAGCTCGCTTGGTTGCTGGATTTTAGTCTGGTAATCAAGCGTTTTGTGTTTTAAAATGACAATTGATCTTCGTATGAAGCAGGACGTTTGCCAGTTTGACCCGGGTAGTTTGAGGCAGTTTGACCCCAAATAATTAACACTTAATATACTTTAAAAACTTTATTTAAAAAAATATACAGATTAATCCATCAGCAGCTTATAAATTTGTATGATCATTATGAATAATGAAATATCTCTACCCGTTTACAGAAGCTGGAAGTTTTACTTTGGCTTGACTAAAAATCGAAATTTAAATTGAAACAGTAATGCCATCTTTAGGAAATTTATTTTAAAATATTTTTCTTAGCGCAATAATAATAACAATAATCAGCTAGGCTAATACCCTTGGCACCACCTTAGGCCTAAGTCATCAAGTAACTTTTAATGCCATTAATTCATGTGGCCGGGTTATACTGCGTAGGAGGGTGGTGGCAAGCCCTTCATGCCACGCGAGCGAACAGCTCCCTACTCTCACTATTACCGTTAACCTCAACAAGTTTTTATGGAAAGGGGAAACGGAAACCCTCGGGGGAATAATTGAGAACCTACCGCCGACTTAAGACGAAATATTTTCCAATCTATTAGAAATCGTCGTTACATCAACCAATTTTTAAACCCATATTTTTCTGTAATATCAACAGAGATTATCCTATATTTCCTATAAAATCCTGTAAATGTTACTTCAAATTTCCTGTAAAATCCTGTAAATGCTACTTCAAATTTCCTATAAAATCCTGTAAATGCTACTTCAAATTTCCTATAAAATCCTGTAAATGCTACTTCAAATTTCTTATAAAATCCTGTAAATACTACTTCAAATTTCCTATAAAATCCCGTAAATGCTACTTCAAATTTCCTATAAAATCCCGTAAATGCTACTTCAAATTTCCTATAAAATCCCGTAAATGCTACTTCAAATTTCCTATAAAATCCCGTAAATGCTACTTCAAATTTCCTATAAAATCCTGTAAATGCTACTTCAAATTTCCTATAAAATCCTGTGAATGCTACTTCAAATTTCCTATATTCATATAAATTTTGTCAGCTTTTCTGTGGTAACTCTAAATTATATCATCTTTAATTAAATTATTAGTTAAATTTAATTCAGTAACAAGTTGTCTATTTTTTAATAATAACAATAATAATAATAGAAAACCTTACGACCGATTGAAGAAGGTGTAATACAATTAAGGAAAAATGAAGTATTTCCAGTTCTCTTTAGCCTGAATACGTTCTTGTTACAAGTTTATTTTTGTATATGCATGTTGTTTTGGTGGTGATAAATTTGGGTGTTATATTTCCTGTTATTGCTTGTACTTATCACGGATTAGGTTTATCTGAGGCGGTGTTTTTGTGATAATTTCATTCTGCTGGTTACTCTTGAAGATAAGATAAGCAAAATTGGTGTAATTTTTCTTTATTGCAAAATCAATGAAGTTTTGCAACATCATTACATTCACGGTTTTTGTGGGGTTCAAATTCTCAAAAGAAACTGAAATATACAGGGTGTATAAGCCTTCACAAAATTAGAAGCATGTTTTTTAATAACAAAATGCCCTGTGAACGTGGTCTCAAAAGTTCTACGCAAAACTGCTTAAAATGCCCCAATTAATTATCAGTTTATTTTGTATAAGGCGATTTTTGTATGGACAGGGTAGCCGCACGTCAGGGAAAACAGGGGAATCAGGGGAAAATTGCAGTAAAAAGTCAGGGAAAGGTCAGGGAATTTTAAGAATTTGTAAAACTTCAGGGAATTCAATTTTATCTTGACACTATTTGAAGGTAATTTTACTCTAGATCTATGACAAATTCTATGATTATCATTCATTTCTTTGAAAGTTTGGCTAATTTTTTCAACATTGCAATAACCTTTTTACTGAAATATAGGTCCATTTAAATTTATTAACTTCTGAAAAAAGTAAAATATAAAATATAAATTTTGGCTTTAAAAAAGTCGGGGAAAATCTCTTAAACTCAACATTTTGTGGCAACCCTGATGGATTCAAGTTCATTATTCTATAGACCGATTTACAAATTGCTTAAAGGGAAACCAACATATGGAGGGAAGTTATTAAAGGTTCGAATTTAGTGCTTTTATTTATACCAGATGGCGCCACAGCTGTTTGGCAGAAAAATATATATATATATTTATTACAGAAACCCTACTCCTAACACTAGTTTCAGCGATGCTTAAAAAAAGAAATTTTATAAATTTTGATTTGGCTGACGCCATTGCTAAAGTAAAGTAAACGGCCCTTCGATATCTGCTTACCGGTTACCAGGTTAAAGAGGAAGAGTATATAGAATTATAGATGGTTTTTCTCTTCGTCGCTGTCTGTTCTAGGACCACGTGGACCTCTTATCTAGTGGGGCTAGAGATTTAACTTGAAACGTAAAATTAAACGAATATTAAATGAATTTAAATTAATATTTAAATATTATTTTTATTATTTTTTTATTTAAATATGAGCGTATAATGGTGTTACCCCTGTAAAAGGAACTTCGTCTATCGAGATAAAAGCATATCAGAAACGCACTGTAAAACAAACAAGTAAGTTCGATGAACTTCAGATGTAAAACAGCTATAAATATATAACTTCACCGATAGCAGCGTCTTAATCAATGAGAGTTAATTAGGCTGACCGACAGCTTAATTGGTAGATCCGCCACCTTCCGACAGACCTGATCAATTACCATTAAAGGGGAACGTATCCTTTGTTCCGTCCATGAAAGATGGGTCTGGTGGTCCCTGACATGTCTGATATCCACCAAGTCTCCCAAAGATAATACCAACATCATTGCGTTCCTAACCCACTCGGCTAGATCCACCCAAATCCCGGATTACCCCTAACCAACTCCATGGACCATGGCCCCCCGAGAGTGGACCCGGGTCACGGTAAACGAATATTTCCGGGCCCCCTATCTCCGGGGCTGGCACGATTTCGCCAAGGAAATAACTTGGTGGAAAAACTAGTTTTTTACCCGGTTTTTTCCACCTATTGTTAAAAACCGTGTGGAAAATCGTACTTCCATGGTTTTTTCCACCTCTAGTGGCAAAATTCAATAAAAAATAAATAATAAAAGCAGTATATTCTTATATTCTATTCACTCTTCTTCTGGCTTTTCTTCATCTCTCCTATTTGCAATGACCAAATTAGTCACTTAATAGATATATCAATGATTAATTTAGCATGAAAAGAGTTTTTTCCACTTTTTTTCCGGTTTTTACTAGTTTTCCCACATGTCCACAAATTCATTTGAGGAGGCTTTTCTGGGCCCATTTTAAATTGGTTCGTGGGCCCCTTTTAAATTGGTTCGTGGGCCCCTTTTAAATTGGTTCCTGGGCCCATTTTAAATGGGTTTGTGGGCCCCTTTTAAATGGGTTCGTGGGCCCCTTTTAAATGGGTTCGTGGGCCCCTTTTAAATGGGTTTGTGGGCCCTTTTTAAATGGGTTCCTGGGCCCCTTTTAAATGGGTTTGTGGGCCCCTTTTAAATGGGTTTGTGGGCCCCTTCTAAATGGGTTTGTGGGCCCCTTTTAAATGGGGTTGTGGGCCCCTTTTAAATTGATTTTTTGGCCCCTTTTAAATGGATTTTTAGGCCTCTTTTAAATGGATTTTTGGCCCCTTTTAAATGGATTTTTTGGCCCCTTTTAAATGGATTTTTTGGCCCCTTTTAAATGGATTTTTTGGCCCCTTTTAAATGGATTTTTTGGCCCCTTTCATATGGATTTTTTTGGCCCCTTTCATATGGATTTGTGGGTCCGTTTAATTTTGATTTGTGGGCCCGTTTAATTTAGATTTGTGGGCACGTTTAATATTTATTTGTGGACCCGTTTAATATTGAATTGTGGGTTCCAGGTAAAATAGAAAGTATTTTATAGCTCGCGTAGCCTACCCGTAGCGCCACCGATGTACATTCTCGCAATGGTTTACTTATAATCTAAATATCGTCTGCTACTGGAATAGGGACACAGGTGGAAATTCGCTCCTAATAAATTTCCAGTAGAGGATTCGATTCCTAGGATTCCCCGTGACTTTTAACCGTGGTAGGAAGGTCTTGGGGTGAAGATAGTATATGGTGGCTGTCACGGGTGCGCCAGTATTTGGTGGGCTATGGCGCCCATGATAGCGTTGAGAGTAGACTAGAAAATATGGATGGTGGCCTCGCAATGTAATTTGCGCCCGCTGCTTGGCCCCAGAAGGAGAAGGGGGGGGGGGCTAAGGAAGAAATAATATTACGGAGAAGTTGAGAGGCAGAGAAAGGATACCCCCCGCGATATAACAGATTGCCTAGGAACACCGAAACAAATTTATAAAAGGCCAAATATAGTCCGGCGCTTAAGTCGCCATCTACATTCGTGTTACCAAAGTAACAATTTTTAATATTGATTTAATTAATTTAATTCGTAGTCCAACAGGCAGTTGAGTGGTTCTGTAATTATAAAATCCTATATTTTTACACGTATCCTTTATTGTCAGGGTTCGTACACGACCTGGAAAACCTGGAAAAGTCAGGGAATTTGAAAATGTTTACAAACGGTCAGGGAATTTGAAAACGAATCTAAAAGTGCAGGGAATTTGAAAACGAATCTAAAAGTGCAGGGAATTTGAAAATGATTCAAAAATTAAGGTCAGGGAAAAGTCAAGGAATTTAAAATAGTATAAAAAGGTAAGGGAATTTTAAAATGACCCCAAAAATAATCAGGCAAATAAATTTTTGAAAGATGTATTAAAAATACATAATCAATATTTTTCAAGATTTTACTACAAAAATGGTAAGGGAAAATTTGGCAATTTGGTCAGGGAAAACATGGAAATGTCATTGAATTTAATTCCGGAAATTTTGTATGAACCCTGATTGTCCTACAACTTCTTACAAAGTCCTTTGAAGTCTTATAAGTTATAATAAACAATAAATTTTTAATAGGATCAATTTAAACGGAGGAAACGCAACTTTGAGTAAGCATATTCCCGAAATTCATATTTCTTTAGCGACATAATTATTGTTCTATGCCCATGTCGTTCCCAAACAATAGTTATTGCTTTTTTAAGATCAACATTTGTCTTAAATCCTGTGGTAATATTTTGATATTAATTTATTTAAAATAAGATTAAGTCACCATCAGTGGCGTAGCTGATGGTCCGCAGGGCCCGCGGTGCGGGGGGGCCTCGAGCTTCAGGAGGGGCCTCGAGGTTCGGGGAGGGGCCCCGCTAACCATAAAAAAATGAAAAAGGGGGTCTCATAGAGATTTTTGCGGGGGGGGCCTCTGAGTTCTCAGCTACGCCACTGGTCACCATCTACATCTGGCGAGAAAGGCATATTTAAATATTAATTTAAATTATTAATTATATATTCATTTAATTTTAAAATTACGCCTCAAGTTAAACAACCAGCCCTTGTAGATAAGGGGCTCCATATTACCAGAACAGACAGCGACGAAGAGAAATGTCCTTTATATATTCCCTCTATACCCTGAGAGCCAGTTTGCAGATATCCAAAGGCCGTTCCACCTTAGACAATGATGTCAACCCGAGGGGCAGCTCACTCCATTGACTATTAGGACACCCTCGTATGATTAAATCATGATTAGATTAGATTAAAATTAAATATGTAGCTTTGGCTGTACAAATATTAAAAATGATAAAAGCATGATTAAATTTTTAATAATGATTATTAGGACACCCTGTAACAAAGGGATCTGCCCATGGACAGTAAATTAAGTGGACAGGTTTTCGATACCCTTCCACAGTGCATTTTATTTCTCCCCGCGTATCAATCAGCTCGAGAGACTCCGAGGGAGTCTTGCAAGGTCGTTTGTACCACGTGATCTTAAAATTTCAAAATGGCAATCTAACGCGGTTGATATTGTTACGTAATTTTTGCGCTTTATTTTTTAGTAATTTTTAATTTTGGTTTTTTAATTCAATAAAAACTATCAACAGATATTTAGTATATCATATTTAATCTATAAAAACGTGAAAAAATAACTTTTGGCGTAAAAATGTACTTCGTGTTTATCTTTTTTCTTTTTTCGAACAGTATCGTCCACTCTTAGCGATACTTGGTTTTTTCAAATAACCTTGGACGACTCCCTTAGTGTGATTGGTTTACGGTGGCTAAAAACCAGGCTTTTTACCGATCCTCTAAAATCTACTATCCATGCTTTCACACAGTTTTTCGTCATTGAGTTGGAAGTGACTTTATTTTCGTCATATCCCATGTGATACAACTCTGATCTTGATTTTTTTATAAATATGACTTTTGTTAGTATCTTTGTACTTCATGTTTTTTATTATCGCACTCCGGTAAATTTATTTTTTTTAAATCAAGTATAAATGGCATCAAAATTACTCTCACAGTGAAGCTAAGCGTTTCTACTACTTTTATACACAAGTTACAACACCATGAACAATATTTTATGCCATACAACTTTTAATAATGGATAGATAAATGGCCTCGGATCAAAACGTTTCCAACAAATAACATTTGTTTATTCGCGACCGAAAACTATCGTTACGCCCCCTTTAGTTCGCCAACGAAAACAAAATTTATTAAAATTAGTTCCTTTATCAGAGTATAATTCCGGCGCCATCTAGGGTGAGGCGGACTAAAAAGAGAAAGCCGAGAAAGAAAAACCAAGAAAGATAAGAAGAGGGACTCTGTACTGATTTTACTCGGCCGATCCTTGTCAATGAAAAAAGCCGGCAGACCAGACTGTGGTTGCGTGCGGGCGTTGACAAGCCAGGGTCAGTGAACCACTAACTCCGCGTTCTTCAGACTGTACCTTATTCTTTTCTTTTGGACAAATTGCCAACTGCCTTTTGTGGCTTTATACAGTCCCAGAAACAACACTGACCTATCGACCAATCTCGACAAAGCCGCCTTTTCCGGTTTTCCTTATTCGTAAATTATACTTTCACCTAACCAAGAATATATATATTAATACTTGGGAGGATGACTAGGTGGGAACGAATTTTAGCGTTGCTCGCAATCTCCCCTCGTGTTCGAAACGTAAGCCCTTAAAACAAATCAAATAAGTTCAGTATCTCGTTGGTTCCCTAAAACTGACGTCCAGAGGCGAGGGGTCGGACATTCACCAAAAATGTGTACGGGATTTTGAAATCCGGGATTTCACGTTGAATTTAAAGATTTCGTGTTGAATTTAGGTATTTCTTAAATTTGGTCCCGGATTTCGGGATTTCTTGTCGGATTTAGTGATTTTGCAATTTCTCGATTTCTTGTCGGATTCAGTGTTTTTGCAATTTCTCGATTTCTTGTCGAATTCAGTGTTTTTGCAATTTCTCGATTTCTTGTCGAATTTAGTGATTTTGCAATTTCTCGAATTCTCGTCGGATTCAGTGTTTTTGCAATTTCTCGATTTCTTGTCGAATTCAGTGATTTTGCAATTTCTCGATTTCTTGTCGAATTCAGTGATTTTGCAATTTCTCGATTTCTAGTCGAATTTAGTGATTTTGCAATTTCTCGATTTCTTGTCGGATTTAGTGATTTTGCAATTTCTCGATTTCTTGTCGAATTTAGTGATTTTGCAATTTCTCGATTTCTTGTCGAATTCAGTGATTTTGCAATTTCTCGATTTCTTGTCGAATTTAGTGATTTTGCAATTTCTCGATTTCTTGTCGAATTTAGTGTTTTTGCAATTTCTCGATTTCTTGTCGGATTTAGTGATTTTGCAATTTCTCGATTTCTTGTCGAATTTAGTGATTTTGCAATTTCTCGATTTCTTGTCGAATTTAGTGTTTTTGCAATTTCTCGATTTCTTGTCGGATTTAGTGATTTTGCAATTTCTCGATTTCTTGTCGGATTTAGTGTTTTTGAAATTTCTCGATTTCTTGTCGGATTTAGTGTTTTTGCAATTTCTCGATTTCTTGTCGGATTTAGTGTTTTTGCAATTTCTCGATTTCTTGTCGAATTTAGTGTTTTTGCAATTTCTCGATTTCTTGTCGAATTTAGTGTTTTTGCAATTTCTCGATTTCTTGTCGAATTTAGTGTTTTTGCAATTTCTCGATTTCTTGTCGAATTCAGTGTTTTTGCAATTTCTCGATTTCTTGTCGGATTTAGTGTTTTTGCAATTTCTCGATTTCTTGTCGAATTTAATGATTTTGCAATTTCTCGAATTCTCGTCGGATTCAGTGTTTTTGCAATTTCTCGATTTCTTGTCGAATTCAGTGATTTTGCAATTTCTCGATTTCTAGTCGAATTCAGTGATTTTGCAATTTTTCGATTTCTTGTCGGATTTAGTGATTTTGCAATTTCTCGATTTCTTGTCGGATTTAGTGTTTTTGCAATTTCTCGATTTCTTGTCGGATTTAGTGTTTTTGCAATTTCTCGATTTCTTGTCGAATTCAGTGTTTTTGCAATTTCTCGATTTCTTGTCGAATTCAGTGATTTTGCAATTTCTCGAATTCTCGTCGGATTTAGTGTTTTTGCAATTTCTCGATTTCTTGTCGAATTCAGTGATTTTGCAATTTCTCGATTTCTAGTCGAATTCAGTGATTTTCCAATTTTTCGATTTCTTGTCGGATTTAGTGATTTTGCAATTTCTCGATTTCTTGTCGGATTTAGTGTTTTTGCAATTTCTCGATTTCTTGTCGGATTTAGTGTTTTTGCAATTTCTCGATTTCTGGTCGGATTTAGTGTTTTTGCAATTTCTCGATTTCTGGTCGGATTTAGTGTTTTTGCAATTTCTCGATTTCTGGTCGGATTTAGTGTTTTTGCAATTTCTCGATTTCTTGTCGGATTTAGTGTTTTTGCAATTTCTCGATTTCTGGTCGGATTTAGTGTTTTTGCAATTTCTCGATTTCTTTTCGGATATAGAAGTTTCTCGTCGGATTTCGTGATTTTGCAATTTCTTGATTTATCGTGCTGATTTGATATTTTTTAAAGGGGAATTAGCTTACTTTACTGTTGGATCGTAAAGGCTATTAGAACCAACGCTAAAAATTACCTCAATATAGTCATTCCCCCTAAAAATAATAAATACATCCTTGGCTGTATAAAAAAGTTAATTATTCAGATTAGGTTGACATACGGAAGTCATTTGATGGGTATTTTGATTATACGACGATTACAACTCCAACCCTTTTTCTGTAATAAAATAGTGACTATCATCTTGACGGTATTAAGCATTCAATATTTCCACGGGTAGTTTTCAATGTATTATTTTAAAGGTCGACTACATAAATCTTCGGTTTACTCTGTCTTTCACTGGAAGTAGGCTTACTGCAATACACGTGTGCCATGCAGTCAGCCTACTTCCAGTGAAAGACAGAGTAAACCGAAGATTTATGTCGTTGGCCTTTAAAAAAAAATCAATGTTGGTGTAGCTGATTTTTGGGTTTTTACTTGAAATTTCGCGAATATAGCAAAATTCTTTAAGTATTTATTTAGGTTTGTTAAAAACCTCAAACTATTCCCAGAAAATATTTCACGTATATTTTTTAATATATTTCCAGTGTATGGTGTCGTATCTGTGTTTTTTTTTGTTCGAATATTAACAAATTATGTAAATTTACTTTTCGCTAATGTATTCCTAGTTCACGCAAAAATTCAATTTGGGGAATTGAGTTCGGCGGGAATTTTCCCCTGCTCTCCCGCTTCCCCGCGGTACATCCTAGCTTTTTCTTCGCCTTAATATAGAACTGCTATAAGGAACAATAAGGTTGTAGATGGTATCGCGGTCTCCCACCGCAACCATTGATTATTTCGGAATAATTCCACCGGGTGCGCCCCACCTTCCTTTCTTTTAACTAACAGGGCAGAAAACAGCTGGTAGCCCAACTCATATCATGCTAATATTGCCTAGAAGAAATTAAAACGATGCCAACTTTTTCTTAAAGAAAGATTTTTACCTGATCGACCGACGCCAACGCCTTGGAGTGAAATTGCGCTTTTGCGGAATATATCTCGCCAGGAATCCATAGCTGTACTTTCAAGGCTCCCAGAGATCCTATAAATTCCTATAATTTATATTTTTTATAATTTCCAGAAATTCCTATAATTTTGAAATCTGGCCTTTCTGAACGTTTTATCGACTTTTTTGTCTGTTTTTCTTGACAAATTTATTCAAAATTTGAGTGCAGCGGTGATGAAGACTAATATTTAAATTAATCTTTATTAAATTTCATTATCAATTAATAATTTTACTTGATTGAGTTTGCTCTGAATTGACATTATTAGAGAACCTACGTTCGTACATTTTTATGAATACATTGTAACGTATAATACAGGGTTACCAGGGAATTTAAAAATTGGCCAAAAAAGTCAGGGAACGGTCAGGGAATTTATAAATGGGCCAAAAAAGTCAGGGAAAGGTCAGGGAATTATAAGAATTTGTAAAAAGTCAGGGAATTCTGTTTATTCTTGACAGTTTTTAAGGTAATTTTACTCTAGATCTATGGAAAAGTTTGCTATTATTAGTTATATCCTTGAAAGGTTTTTTAACGTTGAAATAGGTTTATTAAGTTGATTAAATTTCTCTAATTATGATATATTGAAATGTTAAAAACTGTCTAATTTTGGCCTTAACAAATCAGGGAAAATAACTTAAATGGCCAGGGAATTGAATCCGAGAATATTGTGGCAACCCTGTAATAGGGGATATAAATCAATTATTTGAAAAACATTTATTTTAGCCTCTTTCTCGCGAAGGACGGGAGGCCGTGGGGTCGAATCTGGCCTCTTTCTCGCGATGAACGGGAGGCCGTGGGGACGAATCTGGCCTCTTTATCGCGACGAACGGGAGGCCGTGGGGACGGATCTGGCCTCTTTCTCGCGACGAACGGGAGGCCGTGGGGACGGATCTGGCCTCTTTCTCGCGACGAACGGGAGGCCGTGGGGACGGATCTGGCCTCTTTCTCGCGACGAACGGGAGGCCGTGGGGACGGATCTGGCCTCTTTCTCGCGACGAACGGGAGGCCGTGGGGACGGATCTGGCCTCTTTCTCGCGCCGAACGGGAGGCCGTGGGGACGGATCTGGCCTCTTTCTCGCGCCGAACGGGAGGCCGTGGGGACGGATCTGGCCTCTTTCTCGCGCCGAACGGGAGGCCGTGGGGACGGATCTGGCCTCTTTCTCGCGCCGAACGGGAGGCCGTGGGGACGGATCTGGCCTCTTTCTCGCGCCGAACGGGAGGCCGTGGGGACGGATCTGGCCTCTTTCTCGCGCCGAACGGGAGGCCGTGGGGACGGATCTGGCCTCTTTCTCGCGACGAACGGGAGGCCGTGGGGACGGATCTGGCCTCTTTCTCGCGACGAACGGGAGGCCGTGGGGACGGATCTGGCCTCTTTCTCGCGACGAACGGGAGGCCGTGGGGACGGATCTGGCCTCTTTCTCGCGACGAACGGGAGGCCGTGGGGACGGATCTGGCCTCTTTCTCGCGACGAACGGGAGGCCGTGGGGACGGATCTGGCCTCTTTCTCGCGACGAACGGGAGGCCGTGGGGACGGATCTGGCCTCTTTCTCGCGACGAACGGGAGGCCGTGGGGACGGATCTGGCCTCTTTCTCGCGACGAACGGGAGGCCGTGGGGACGGATCTGGCCTCTTTCTCGCGACGAACGGGAGGCCGTGGGGACGGATCTGGCCTCTTTCTCGCGACGAACGGGAGGCCGTGGGGACGGATCTGGCCTCTTTCTCGCGACGAACGGGAGGCCGTGGGGACGGATCTGGCCTCTTTCTCGCGACGAACGGGAGGCCGTGGGGACGGATCTGGCCTCTTTCTCGCGACGAACGGGAGGCCGTGGGGACGGATCTGGCCTCTTTCTCGCGACGAACGGGAGGCCGTGGGGACGGATCTGGCCTCTTTCTCGCGACGAACGGGAGGCCGTGGGGACGGATCTGGCCTCTTTCTCGCGACGAACGGGAGGCCGTGGGGACGGATCTGGCCTCTTTCTCGCGCCGAACGGGAGGCCGTGGGGACGGATCTGGCCTCTTTCTCGCGCCGAACGGGAGGCCGTGGGGACGGATCTGGCCTCTTTCTCGCGACGAACGGGAGGCCGTGGGGACGGATCTGGCCTCTTTCTCGCGACGAACGGGAGGCCGTGGGGACGGATCTGGCCTCTTTCTCGCGACGAACGGGAGGCCGTGGGGACGGATCTGGCCTCTTTCTCGCGACGAACGGGAGGCCGTGGGGACGGATCTGGCCTCTTTCTCGCGACGAACGGGAGGCCGTGGGGACGGATCTGGCCTCTTTCTCGCGACGAACGGGAGGCCGTGGGGACGGATCTGGCCTCTTTCTCGCGACGAACGGGAGGCCGTGGGGACGGATCTGGCCTCTTTCTCGCGACGAACGGGAGGCCGTGGGGACGGATCTGGCCTCTTTCTCGCGACGAACGGGAGGCCGTGGGGACGGATCTGGCCTCTTTCTCGCGACGAACGGGAGGCCGTGGGGACGGATCTGGCCTCTTTCTCGCGACGAACGGGAGGCCGTGGGGACGGATCTGGCCTCTTTCTCGCGACGAACGGGAGGCCGTGGGGACGGATCTGGCCTCTTTCTCGCGACGAACGGGAGGCCGTGGGGACGGATCTGGCCTCTTTCTCGCGACGAACGGGAGGCCGTGGGGACGGATCTGGCCTCTTTCTCGCGACGAACGGGAGGCCGTGGGGACGGATCTGGCCTCTTTCTCGCGACGAACGGGAGGCCGTGGGGACGGATCTGGCCTCTTTCTCGCGACGAACGGGAGGCCGTGGGGACGAATCTGGCCTCTTTCTCGCGACGAACGGGAGGCCGTGGGGACGAATCTGGCCTCTTTCTCGCGACGAACGGGAGGCCGTGGGGACGAATCTGGCCTCTTTCTCGCGACGAACGGGAGGCCGTGGGGACGGATCTGGCCTCTTTCTCGCGACGAACGGGAGGCCGTGGGGACGGATCTGGCCTCTTTATCGCGACGAACGGGAGGCCGTGGGGACGGATCTGGCCTCTTTCTCGCGACGAACGGGAGGCCGTGGGGACGGATCTGGCCTCTTTCTCGCGACGAACGGGAGGCCGTGGGGACGGATCTGGCCTCTTTCTCGCGACGAACAAGAGGCCGTGGGGACGGATCTGGCCTCTTTCTCGCGACGAACGGGAGGCCGTGGGGTTTAAATCTTGCCCATCTCGAAAAGGCTGTGAGTTCTTTCAACCGTTAGCTTACTGACTGGTACATCTTATTTTCTTATTAATCGTAAAACAAAACTGACTTTTCCCTATTGCGATAAACCTCACGAATGGAAGTTATGGAACTACTTTTTTATTCATTTTTTTAACGCGTACGGCAGCAAAAGGCGTACGGAGACCGAAAGTAGTTTCGCGTCTTAAAATGCGGACATTTTGCGTAAAGTATAGTTTATATCAGTCGTTGAAATAAGCTTCGTACTTCGGAACCGCGAATACTTATAGGGACAGAAGGGGGGGGGGGGGGGCGAACTCGCTGTTTTTATGGATCATCAGTCGTAAAAATGTAAGTAGGGGGCGCTAGCTGATGGCTCGAGACAAATGCCCGCCAAAAAGAGACGCCAGGGAACATCCTTCTTTCCCGCCCTTTTACTTTTTTCTCTCCTTTCGCCATAGCAACGCACGTGCGCGTTTTTGACGTTTCTTCCCACGCCGCCTGGTGGCTCGTGGTGGCTCCCATCAGCTATGAAAAATTGAAGGGAACTTTTACTTCCTTATTTCAAGAATAATATGTTTTTGGAACTTTTAAAACCCAACTGCCGCCCCCAAAAATACTCCATAAATTTAGTCTCGAGTTATAATGTTATTCGAATTACTTTGGCGTTGTTTTTTTTTGGTACGAAGCTGGCAAAACAGTATCAACAAAATGTAGCTTAATACCGTGCATTAACCGATTTAGATAAGATAATTTCACAGGGATAAAGCCATTAGAGGTACTTTTTGTTAATACCCGAAGGCTTACCAGATGGCGCCAACAGTAGAAATTGTAAATTATGTAAAAACCGCTAAAATATTTATTTTTTACGTGTTACTTTTTCTGCCAAATGTTTCTCGAATTGTAATTTTTCATTAGTCTGTCGCCATCTATTGAGTCAAATTGGAAGTATGAATAATGGCAACTTTCACAAATACTAAATTTTGTAAATTTCTAACTACTTCTAACAGGAATCCATGTCTCTACTTGGAATGCTTATCGTGGCAGATTTTCGTCTCGATGTGGCTGACGGTTTTTTTGACGTCCCTATGTTAACTTAACAAACAACAACGTGAGAGGGGAGCGCGCGCAGAGGGGATTTTTTCTCTCGTAGGCGGGGCCAAAGCCGTCAGAGTGATCTTACCATACGCGATACGGCAGGATAAGCATTCCAAGTAGAGGTATGGATTCCTGCTTCTAAATATACTTATGGGAATGCTGTAAATTGAGTAAAATTACATTATTCTAACTATTTAAAAGAATTACAAAATAACGAAGACATTTTAATTTTAGGAATAATTTAAATAAATAAATAATAATAATAATAATACCAACGAAAAATGTTTTATGGTCCGTTCAAGAGATTTCGCTCTATACCTAAAATCAAAATGTAGACGAAAATTAGGTACGGCGGCGGTATAACAGCGTAACACTGGGCTTATAAGCTGTAGTCTCATGTTCTTCCTTTCGTAAATCGGCTCTTGACATCGGTTAAAACTGATAGATTTGTCTTTATTTGTTAAAAAAAACGTATTTTTTCCGTTAATTCCCATTCGACCGAAACCCATTCGAACGAAATAATTTTAAAATGTAGCCCAATTGGCGGGGTGATTTGGTATTTTATTTATAAGGTATGTACTATCGAAGATCCATGTTTAGGTTAGGTTAGGTTAGAGTTGGCTAAGTTTACTATTTCAGTTTTGGTTCAGTTACTTTTCTTGACTAGGTGAAGATAATTATTATTGATGTATAAATACCCTCCTTTATTAGCTATCCGCTCCATTGCAAACGACTTCAGTAACTAAATTGAAAACATAGCAAAAGCCAATTTATATAGCAGCGTTCGGTCGAATGGGACACATAAAAGCGTTCGGTCGAATGGGACACATAAAAACCGCACGTTTCGGCGGAATTCGGTCGAATGGGATACCTCAAAAACCGCCTTCGGTCGAATGGGACTAAAGCATTTTTTCTTCCCCCAAAAAGTTGAAATTCATTTAAATCGCTCGAAATGTTTGTTTCCCAGTAAGACATTTGTGAATCAGTTTATCAGCTATGTCGTATTTATCCCGAGTTGTAATTTAATTTATAGTTTTTATATAAACCCGCTTAAAATAGTGTTAGTAGTTATTTTCTGTAGTTATTCGCATCCAAATCAAGAAGTAAAAAATCGTGCCAGCGTTAAAATAACTAAACAGGTTATTTTCCCTGTACTAAATTTCGCAATTGGTCTACTCTACTGTCCCTTGCAGTCCTTTCAGGGTATGGGTATCTCAAGGATTTTTCCAATATTTCCATAGGGCACCGTATGTACTATTTTCCCCTGGTAGGTAACCGCCGTATTGACCATACCTCTTCAACCGATAGGGTTAAAATGGTGAATGGTCGATATACATGACACAGGGTTCATACAGACTTGGAAATATCATGGGAATCGATTGTCAACAGAGAGGTCAAGGAAATATCAGGGAAATTCCCAATTTTTAGTAAAAATCTGACAAATATCAGGGAAATTCCCAATTTTTAGTAAAAATCTGGCAAATATCAGGGAAAATACTTATTTTTAGTACAAATCCGACAAATATCAGGGAAATTCCCAATTTTAGTAAACATCTGGCAAATATCAGGGTAATTCCCCATTTGTAGTACAAATCTGGGAAATTACCAATTTTTAATTGAAATCAGTGAAATATCTGTGAAATTCCCAATTTTTAGTAGAAATCAGGGAGATACGAGGGAAATTTATGAGGGTTCAGAAAGTTAAATCAATAAGTTTTTCTTCATTAAGATTTAACTTTATTACTTATTTTATATTATAATAATGAGCCAATTTGACTTAAATGATAATCATGAAAGGAATTATTCTGTAAATCTTATTTTAATTTGTGTTTATCTTGCACCTGGATATATCAGGGAAATCGGATTGGCATTACAGAGTAAAGACCCTAGATTAATTTAGGTTAGTTGGAAATTATATTTTAGGCCTCGTAAATCTTCAGCTGCTTTTATAGTTCACTAGACATCAAAGATTCAACAGGTTACTAAATTTGTCGTCACCTTAAAGTAACCCATCACTCGCGGTGAGGCCGCACTGGAAACCATATCCGTGTAGTATTCGATTTAAAAATTCCTCGAATTGTTTCTGACATAAGTTGTACCAAAATTGACGTTATTCCGCGTATGCACAATTTGTCACAATGGTGGCGCTAGCGGTCGAGGGAGAGAATAGTTATCCTGGATAATCTTTTGTCTCTGGCTGCGCCAAGAAATTTCAATTTTAAATGAGGCTTTTAGCCAATAGTTCATTTTATAAAGTAACGTGGCCTTCTTGTTTTAATGTGGCTCTTTCGTCGCAGTCTCTTACTTTACCAAGCCTACGACCGCGCGCTACAGTCGCGAGGAATGTAGGTTTTTCTAGTGCGCGTGCAAATCGCTCGTGCGAGGAATACACTAATAAAGCTGGGTCTTGTGACGTAAGAGCAACATTTTAACAATTTGGGCAAGACCACATTTTACCCACAATTCTTAAAGGATTTGTGGGTATGGGCTCGCGTACACTATAGCCGATGCAGGGTTTGAAAAAAAAGTCTTGGTTTTGGTTTAAATCAGGTTCTTTTGGGTTAAACCAAGTTTTTTTTTAAACAATGCTTTATTTTACTTTTAATCTATTTTTCGCTTTTGTTTAACCATGGATTAAACACTAGTGTTTAATCCATGGTTTAACCGTGCATACATATTACCAATCAACTAAAAATTAATATGAGTAAGCCAAAATATACCTCTCCTCGGAAGAATTGTCCCTAGCGGTATTAATTTTTCGAGATGACTTTTAAAGATATATCTCCGCAATTCCGAGTTAATTACTAAAAACGTAATCCCGGTTCAATCCCGCCCGGTATAATTAAAATAATTGAGACGAAACAACGGAGTATAATTTATTCAGAATATTATAAATTAAGTAGTTACAACAGTGAGTTAGACGTACTAAAACAATGCACAATTGAATTTAACCCTCCTTACGGTACATGTTTATCAGTTAAATATAATACGAAGCCAATTTTAATGAAAGAAATATCTACAGAGGGTATTTGTATTTTTCTCGCTTACGAAATACTTGCCGCATCTTTAACGCTCATTTTATTTCAAATTAAACATCTTAATCAGTCGAGAAAACGTTTAAAATAAATTACGAAGTAATGACGACCCAGTTAAAAACCAGACCAACATAAGTGTAAGCGCACGATGTATACAACTCGATAAAAATATAAGACTGAAAAAACGAAATAAAATACAGATATTTAAAATTAAAAAAACTGATCCTAATAAAACGTGTAAATACCCTCCACGTCACGCACATTCGAAATACGCAGAAGTAACGTTATACTATATCTAGTTTAAAATATTAGGGTATCAAAAAATAAAAATAACGAATAGAAAAATACACAATAACAACCCAATCAATCTGACTTCAGAAACAAAACTCATAGAAAAATATTATAACGCAGTCAAGCAATCAGACTTCAGAATCAAAATAATTCATAGAAAAATATTATAACGCAGTCAAGCAATAAATTAGTTCAAATACTTAAAAATCAAGCAATAGAAAATATAATATCAAGAAGCGCAACACCTTACCATTCACAAATACGATTTTTCACGTTATTATAATGAAACCGGATAAGCTTTTGACAAGACTTACGCTCATAAAGGTTCCTCTAAGACTGGACGATTTTGCGGGAAAAAGGAAATAAACTTAAAAAATAGTAGATACAAATATAAGACAGAAAAAACCAACAATACCAAAGATTAGACAAAAAAGAACGTAATCTCGATCAGTTAAAAAACACAACAAACAAGATTTGACCTTTAAAATTTCATACGTAAAAAATGTAGACTTTAAAAACCATTAATATACTCTTCTGCTAAGCTGAGCTTATAATTTTCTAAGAAACGTTATATGCACCGGTGGTTCTGTGGTAGAACATTCGCTGGTCATATAGAAGGGCTCGGGTTCGAATCCTGGGTGGCGCATTCTTTTTAATCAACAGAGAAGACGTTACATTCGATGCAATAATTTAAATGGAACACGAAATTTCGTTCTATTTTAAAAACTGAAATTTAATGCTCTGTTAATTTGTAATAAACGATTCCGCTTAAGCTGAGCTTATAATTTTCTTTGACCCGTAACATGTATCGGTGGTTCTGTGGTAGAACACTCGCCTGTCATGCAGGAGGGCTCGGGTTCGCAAAATTGATAATAAGACGAATACCGTAAACAATTGGTGGAAACCCTGCCATTTGGACGTTGAGACGTTTATCGTAACCCTCAGCACTCGGTCCGTCCCAAAAGTCAGTATGAAGAAGTTGGAGAGCAAACACCCATACGTACAAAACGCATACACAACAAAATCATCACCCACAACCGCCATAACTCAACATTCCCACATTACACATAAACATTACAATAATAACATTTCCAATGAAACTAATTTGAAACCGTCACGACGGTGAGCGTTAACGAAAAAAAACAACCGCACCAACGGTTAACGCTTACCGTCAGACGGTGGTTTTGCCAACCTTTAAAGTTCTGCAAAAACGGTTTTTCGACTTTGCTCCGGTAACGCGTTTTGGACTTTGCCCCGGTAACGCGTTCGCAGAATATAGACACACACACACAGACAGACAGACAGACACGATAATTGTAAAACCCCTCCTAAGGGACATAGTCCCCTCGGAGAGGTAAAAATATGCCTAGACTTAATTACACGACGACGGAATGTTTTCGGGTTATACTACATGAGAATACCCAAGGAATTTATAGGAAGGTATAGAAAATATAGGAAATGTGATCACCTTGTAAATGTTTTAGAAATGTAATCATTTCGGTAAGAAAAGGTACAAACATTTTGCAATAATTTCTAGTTATTAAAAAAAATAATAAAAATAAAACCATTGGTTAAAAAATAAATCGCTTGGTTTAAACCATGGCTTAAATCAGCCTACCCTGAGCCGATTCCGCCGTGTTCGACATAACTCTCCAAGAATTAGGCTCAGAAGGGTCAAGAATATCTCAATCGAAAGGAAATATCATGCCCTCGGTAGCCCGCTACGAATTTTGGAGATCGGGGCCCACAAGAAGCTTGTTTGCCCATTTTAGTGAATTTGAGAGATATTCGACTTTAAATCTACATAATATTTAAAATATATTTAATACATCGGGGGTCGGGGGATTGTGTGTATTTAAATCAACTATTCTGATTTTTTTGTTATTTTTGACGACTGTAATCTAGGAGCAACAACGCAACACCCCTCACAAGGAGAACGCAACCCGTCAAAAGTCGTGCATTTTCTCGCGTACAGTTTTCATTGGTTAGACGCTTTAGCGCCTGCTGCCGTCGGAAGGGGAAAATTTGGAAATTGCCTTCCCCTTTCCGTAAAACGTTCGGAGTAAAGGTTCGTCCAATGAAAATTCTACACAACACTGCCTTAGCGTGTTTAAAGGCTAGCTGCGTTCTCCTTGTGTTTGTTGCTCCTAGCTGTAATATAGTCGAACACTATTAAGAAGGCCGAATTGGTGGCGCTTGTTAGAAGCGAATAGGGAATCTGGGTAAGAAAATTTATTTCTCGGAACTTCTTATTACGAGTCTGCGGGTTGGTTGTACGCATACGCGGGGCTCTTTTCTTCCGTGGCGCGTGATCTCTAGATTGAAGGAGCGGTGCCCTGTTTATTTAAGGTTGGCTTCCCCCCGTAGTCACCTCACAAGATCTCTCTTCTTATTCTTCCTATTTCTCTGGCGGCCCAATTCACACCACACAACATTTGCGCAATTTCGTTGGTGAACTATGAGAATGGCGTTAGATAAATGGATGGGGTTAGTTTTCATTTGTTCATTATTTACAATTTAGACCGTTAGTTATTTTATAAAAAAAAATATAAAGTCGCACTTTATTTTATTCCAAACTTGGAAAAATGGTTCCGCTAAACAATCGTCTTCTGTGGCACGCGCCATCCAGGTCAAAATTAAAAATTATAAAAAAATAAAAATAAAATTGTTGAGAAAAAACTGGGAAAAATATAAAATTGGTAAAAAAATATATAAAATTGGTAAAGAAATAATTGGTAAAGAAATATATATAATTGGTAAATAAAATATATAAAATTGGTAAAAATATATAAAATTGGTAAAAAAAATATATAAAATTAGTAAAAAAATATATGAAATTGGTAAAAAAATAATGAAATTGGTAAAAAAATATATTAATTTGGGAAATAAAAAATATTAAATTGGTAAAAAATATTAAATTGGTAAAAAATATTAAATTGGTAAAAAATATTAAATTGGTAAAAAATATTAAATTGGTAAAAAATATTAAATTGGTAAAAAATATTAAATTGGTAAAAAATATTAAATTGGTAAAAAATATTAAATTGGGAAATAAAAAATATTTTTGCTGAGGAAAAATATTTTTGGTCTTCCACACCAAAATATGTGAAGTTAGATTAATTAAAGCGGCCAATATTAATATTTTCAGTTTGTTTTGTCTAATTTAAAGGATAAGGTATAAATATTTAGGAGCTAACAGGGTTTAAAAAAACCCGGGTTTTTTTAAAAACACCCAGCCCATTGGGCTTTTTTGGGTTTTATTGTTTTTTTTTGGGTTTTATTGGTTTTTTTTGGGTGTTTTAGGGTTTTTTACCTAAAATGATACCCTAAATCGATGATTTACTTCATTTTTGTTTTTTATTTTCAATTTAGCACTACTTATTTATCGCTCTTATTCTTATCTTTCGTAGACGTAAAGTATCGTCTGCTCCATGTTCTGCTAAATATTTATTGAAAGTTGCAGAAGTTTAAAACTTACTGTTTAGTTAACACTGTTAACTTGCTACTGTTAGATTAGTGTTTACCAAAACACTGGTAATGTATTTTGTGTAAATACGTTTTATAAAAAAGCAATATTTTTGTATTATTATAGAATTTAAAGAATTAAAGTTTAATTTTTTAAATTCTTTAATATAGTTTAATATAGTTTAATTATTAAACAATAAATTTAAACTTTTTTCGTCATTTTTGAAACTATTTAAGGTGGGTTTTTTTAAGTGGGCTTTATTGTGGGTTTTTTAAGGTGGGTCCAACCCAAAATAACCCGTGGGTTTTTTTGGGTGGGTTTTATAAATTCGAACCCTGGGAGCTAAGCCTCTCAGAAAAACCGATCGTTCTTTAAAACCATACCAACAAAAGCGTCCAACATATTTTGGCAATATTTTCGCTTTAGTCCCATTCGACCGAAATCCCATTCGACCGAAGGCGGTTTTTGAGGTGTCCCATTCGACCGAATTCCGCCGAAACGTGCGGCTTTTATGTGTCCCATTAGACCGAACGCTGCTATATAAATTGGCTTTTGCTATGTTTTCAATTTAGTTACTGAAATAGTAAACTTAACCAACCCTAACCTAACCTAACCTAAACATGGATCTTCGATAGTACATACCTTATAAATAAAATACCAAATCACCCCGCCAATTGGGCTAAATTTTAAATACTTTCGGTCGAATGGGATTTCGGTCGAATGGGAATAAACGATATTTTCAGCACTCGGAAAGTTTTGAAGAAATGTGTCCTGGTGTGAATAGGCCTTTGGCAGCGACGCCTGGTTCATGGTAGGCTTCTCTTTCTCCTCGGCGCCATCAAGAGCGCCTCAATCTTCCTAGCTCTCTTCCAATTTTACCTTCCTTCTCAATTTTCTATCTTTCTCTATGGATTATAGCGGCCCGTAGCGCGCTATCGCCACGGCAACCCAACTCGTTACTTTTGTCTCTGGCTTACGTTTCGCGGCTGTTGCTTTTCAGGAGGTGTGATTTTCCTTTAGAGATCCAATTTACTTTCCTTAAGTTTATTATTAGAGCTTGTGTTAGCCTTTAAATTTCTGAGTAATCTGTCTGTTTATAACATTTTTTAATTTGACGTTTGTTTCAAATTATTTTAGTTTAACGTTTGTTTCAAATTGTTTTAGTTTAACGTTTGTTTCAAATTGTTTTAGTTTAACGTTTGTTTCAAATTGTTTTAGTTTAATGTTTGTTTCAAATTATTTTAGTTTAACGTTTGTTTCAAATTGTTTTAGTTTAACGTTTGTTTCAAATTGTTTTAGTTTAACGTTTGTTTCAAATTGTTTTAGTTTAACGTTTGTTTCAAATTGTTTTAGTTAAACGTTTGTTTTAAATTGTTTTAGTTTAACTTTTGTTTTAAATTGTTTTAGTTTAACTTTTGTCTTAAATTTCGTTGTAAAATTTTGGTAATTTGACCATTATGTGGCAAATTATGGAATTTGACCATTATCTGGCAAATTATGGAATTTGACCATTATGTAGCAAATTATGGAATTTTACCATTATGTAGCATATTATGGAATTTGACCATTATTTAGTATATTATGGAAGTTGACCATTATTTAGTATATTATGGAAGTTGACCATTGTTTTCCAAATTTTCTAGTTGTAAATTTTTGTAATTTGACCATTATTTAGCAAATTATGGAATTTGACCATTATTTAGCAAATTATGGAATTTTACCATTATTTAGCAAATTATGGAATTTTACCATTATTTAGCAAATTATGGAATTTGACCATTATTTAGCGAAATTATGGAATTTTACCATTATTTAGCGAAATTATGGAATTTGACCATTATTTAGCAAATTATGGAATTCGCCATTATTGAGCAAATTATGGAATTTGACCATTATTTAGCAAATGATGGAATTTGATCAATTTTTTGCAAAAGATGGAATTTGACCATTATTTAGCAAATGATGGAATTTTATCAATTTTTTGCAAAAGATGGAATTTAACCATTTTTTTTGTAAATGATGGAATTTAACTAATATTTTGCGAAATTGTTTGGTATGATAATTTTTGAGCGTTGCTTGGAAAACAAACCCGGAAACACAGTGGATGTACGGATAAAAGGGATTGAGTGGGCACCGATTTTGTTGTCTTTCGGAATTAGGACGACGACGACACATAAATATTGACGGTTTGTTTCCATATTTGACCCTTTCCCTTTTTAGGGCTCAAATAAAGAGCTGCGCCTGTTTTCAATTTATAATGCTCGTAACATCTTTCCCCGGGCTACAGAGAGAAAGATATGAAATCGATCTGGGTAAAAAATGTTTCTCGATATTCTTATAAACGTGTAGTATGGAAAAATGGGACATTACGCGCAAAAGTCATAAAATAAATAGGGTGACTAGCAGAAGGGGGAATGGATTATTTTACAACTTCGATATTAAAGACGAAATTTAATCCTATAATTTTTTAGGATGCACGAGCCTTAATTTGTTTTTTTTTGGCTTCTTCCACTGTAGATTTAAAGGGGAAAGGTATTATTATTTATATGATGTTGTTGTCGATATCTCCTCAAAGGCACTTGATATCAATTTAATTAAAATGCCGTTCGGTTGGTATTATTTCTGCTCTATTTGACCATAGCGATAAGAATTTAAACCATCTCTGAAACCGTTAGTGCAAATATTTTTATGATACGTCAAGCGATGATCAATATAAATTGGACAAGTAATACTAGTAGTACCAATTGGTCTGAGTATTTGGTAAGTTTTATCATTACTTTAAAGGACATCGCACTTCTTCTATGGAATTTGGCTTTCGACCGATTTTTTTCAAATTGAAACATGTTGTTGGGCTTGATCAAAGGAGCAAAATTGTCCCTTGCCATTTTTTCCTAGCTCCTATAGTTGGGCCAGTATCAACGGTCAAAAGTGGACGAAACTTAGTATAGTCTTTTTGTTACAAGAAGTCACGGCCCATCGGTTAGCGCTCTACGTTCGCGCGTCGCTAGTCCGGGCTCACTATCAATAGCGTTTTCTTGCCAAGGTTCAGGATGCTTCCCAAAACAGAGTGTCGGATTTTGTTTCGTTCTGATCGCACGATGAACGAACTCAGTAAATAAATAGTTAAACATTGAGTTTTAACTGTCGTGTGACCGTAACTTTAGACGACTGTGTGACTGTAATCGATAAATTAGTGTTGTGGAGTGACTGTTTCTTTCCTATCAGCGAGTGTTGAATGTGGGATTCAACGAAACGGTTAATCATATATATTCTGATTTCTTAAGTATTTCTTTTATGTTATGTTATGTTATGTTTTATTATTTCTCATAAAATATTGAATAAAAAATAATTCCATTATTATTATTATTCATCGAATAATAATTTGCGAGAAAAGAAATAACGAATAATGAAGTAGAGGTGTAAACATCTTGGAAAGAAAACTCTATTGATAGTGAGCCCGGACTAGCGACGCGTGAGTGTAGAGCGCTAACCGATGGGCCGTGACTTCTTTTAACAAATAGACTATACTAAGTTTCGTCCACTTTTGACCGCTGATACAGGACAAACTAAAGGAGCTAGGGGAAAATGGCAATGGACAATTTTGCTCCTTTGATCAAGCCCAACAACATGTTTCAATTTGAAAAAAATCTGTCGAAAGCCAAATCCCATAGAAGAAGTGCGATGTCCTTTGTACGGGTTTAGCTTTTTTGCCCCTTTTTATTATGGACTTTTCAACCAATGCGTTTTGAAATTTTTAATTAGGGTTAGCTTATCTTTTCGTTTTAGTTAATCGCACCCCAAATTCCCTGCGCGGTACTGATAGCTCAAATAGGACGAAACCGGTGGAAATTCTGGCTACTTTAATTCCATTTTAATTCGTTTTTGACTCAAAGATCTATTTGGTCCGAGTATCGCGTTTTAATTTTATCCTCGAAGACCTATTGGCCCGAGTATTTCGTAAGTTTTATCATTACTTTAAATTTGTTAGGGTTTAGCTTTTTAGCCCCCTTTTTATTATGGAACTACCGGCATAATTGCTATCGAGCATCTCCGAATAAACCGATTGGTCCGACAATGGCAAATTTGGCGTACGGGATTTGGAATCTCAAAATGATTTCGCAAACCAGAAACTGATTTTCAGATTTCAGAGCGCAATTTTCGCGTTGATTTCTGGGTTTTTGGGCTGATTTCAAGATTTTGGAACTGATTTTCACTCAGATTTCCGGGTTTTCAAGATTTCTAAAATCATTTTTCTCTAGTTAGTATTAAAGGAAGCTTGACCTTCCAGGCTAGAGTTCAGGGTTCGTACACGGCCTGAAAAAATTTGGGAAATTGAAAATGACTCCCAAAATTCAAGCAATTATTTTTTGTAAATTAAAAAAAAAATACTTATTAAATATTTGGCAATCTCGATGTTACCCTCAAACCGTTAATTGTTTTACAAAAATTGTCAGGAAAAATCTGGAAAAGTCGGGGAAATTAATTCCGGAAATTTTGTACGAACCCTGGAGTTGCACTTCCTTTAACGAAACCCCATCCCTTTTCTGATTGAAAAAAAAAGCATACCAGCATGGCGGCCATAGCCAAAGGTACGGCGTGACGTCATGCTCGGAAGTCCGTATTATTGTTATCGCCAAGAGGTGGTTTCTTTTCGCCTGTTCTCGGACTAAAAGTGTACCCTTTTTACCCTAAAACGTTTTATTCGCCTGTTCTCGGACTAAAAGTGTACCCTTTTTACCCTAAAACGTTTTATTCGCCTGTTCCGGGGATGAGAATAGGCGAAACTATAAAGTAAATTTGGTCCTAACCAACTTGTTAAAATGGAAAAACAAAATCACGTGACTAGCATATCACAGCCAACTTCGATTCGGTAACTCGTGTAAATAAATACTACACACAGCTAATTAACTTCCACTTTTCTATTACAAAATGTTTTAAATAATAATAAATAGATAATTTGGACGAATCGATCAAAATTTAAACCGCCATTAGCAAAATAAAATGGATAATAGTTCGTATTTCTTAGGATAGATGGGGCTGCAGTTCTCCACAAAGTCACGTGACTACCATCTTTTCAACCCCCCTGGACTTTATAGTTTCGCCTATTACTCCATAAGCTATTCGTTTGTTCCGGAGTATTAGGGCTACTCTTTTTACTCCTATTGAAAAGGAGGTGTAAAGAGGGTAAATCTGATTTTGTCGTCTGTCAGCCAGAATTTATCCGCAAAAGAGGTCACAGGCAGCCATTTTGGAAAAAGGTTTTTACTCCGACTCAAACTATTCGCCAGCACAGAATCGCAGTAAAATGACGTCATAGCCCTACTCTTCTTACCCCAGTGGCGTAGACAAGGGGAGGGTTTCCGTGTCCAAACCTCCCTCCTTGTGTGTAGCTTTGGCTGTACTAAAATTTAACCCCCTTCCCGACCCCTATCAGGTATTTTACATAGTTTGAAGGATTTCTCCAGTCTTACCCTACTCCGAAATCCCGGAACAAGCGAAAAGAAACCTATTATTGTTATCGTTAAATTTCCGAATAAACCACAGTAACCAAGCTGGTTTAAAGATGATTGGAGAAAGTTTCGTTAATTATAACCCCAGTGGAATTTATACCAAATTTATTTTTTTGTCTTCGCAGACAATCGGTGGAACATGACGACGGTGGCTCAGTGAGAAGGCGTCTCGACTGCCTGAGAGGTCGGTTCACGGGGAATCCCCCCGAAGGAGATTACGAAAGAAGTCATCGATGCAGCTCGGGGCCGTATCCCCCCGTCGCCGATAGCGAAGAGACAGTGCTCGCCGAAGGAGGCACCAACCCCGCGGATCGAGGGGGGCGGCGCAGGGGCGGGCCCCGTAGACCAAGAAAGCCAAATCTCGCTCCGTGCAGTAGACCTCCGCCCGAGAAGCGAAACAGTCGCGGCCGGATCGTCGCTGTTTTTGAGAGCTCCAGCCGACAAGATGTCTTCGTCCGGCGACACTCAAACCAGCTCCTCCGGGCGCCAGAGGCTCGTGTCTCCCCTCTTCTCTCCGCTGAGCTCCCTCCTGGCCATGACCGGCGAAGTGGTCGAGGAGGGCAAAGGAGGCCGACCTCCCCCGTGTCCGTCCGATTCGACGGACACTTTCCTGGACGGGGTCATCGGCAGCGTGCACGAGTGGACGAACAGCGCGGGCCGTAAAGGAGGACTACTGACCAGCGGAGGCGTGAGCGGGAAATCCTTCGACGGACATTCCACTTCCTCTTCGGACTTGACCTTGAGAGACGAAGACGTCAATTGGAAACAACGCTGCGACGAGCTGGAGTCTTCCTTACAGCGGTTCCGCAATCAGGCTGCGAGGATCAGAGAAGTCCTGCGGGATAAAGTGAGTTCTTACTTGCAATTTCTTCCTTTTGGTGGCGTCTGAGGCGTTGTGTTATTGGAATGCAATTACAATGAAATGTTAAAAGTGTGGGTTAATTTACCTTATTTGATATCGGGACAGAAATGAATAACTATTGCGTAGGTAGGTACTGAAACCAAAACTCTGGTGTATTGTTTGTCCGTAACTTTACCTCGGGAGTTGTATTACAGCTCTTTGTCATTGGCTTTATTTGGACTCTAAGCGTTAATTTTATCGTAATATAACTCTGTTTGGGGTCAAAGGTTACCCGTAATTACCCGTCGAAAGGTATAAGATTACGTGAAAACTATTTTCGCTGCGGGAAGTGTGTTTTTAACTTCATCTCCACTAGATATATAAACTATACTTTCTACTCAACGACACTTAATAATAACCTAAATGAGTCGTCGTCCACTTTGGTATAATACAATGAAACAATAAATTATATGTTTTTATCGTGTACTACCTAACTTTTAATGATAGATCCAAGGCTTAGCGTGTTTTATGTGTTTATTTTGTTGTCATTTTAACAAATGGAGTTTGTACAACTAATTGGTAACAAAGTGAACAGTGAAAACGTACATTTTTTTTGTGGGACCAACACATCACCTTTTTAGAGCGCGTGGCTGATTTTTGGGTGCACAGTTTCGTAGAACAATTTGAAACCTTTGACTCATCGTCTGCTTTATATTTATTAAAGCAAATATACAAATAGGTTTTTGTCTAAATGATATTAATGTTGATTGAAAAACCTAAATGCAAAAATTTCCATTAGGTCTAACGCAATTGTTTCATCCTTTAGAAAACCAAACATTACACGTCCTCGCTCTATGTAATAATACTTCCTATCGATTCGCTGAATTTGTTTTATTGACGGTTCTATTGCGTAGTTCGAACGTTACTTACAGGGTTCCCACACATCAGGGAATTAAAAAATGGACCTAAAAAGTCAATGAAAGGTCAGGCAATTTTAAGAATTTGTAGAGAGTCAGGGAATTCAGTTTAATCTTGACACGTTTTTAAGGTTATTTTCTCTAGATTTATGGCAAATTCTGCTATTATTATTTAGATCATTGAAAGGTTTTTTAACGTTGAAATAACTTTCGTTCTGAAATATTAGTTGATTAAATTTATTAACTGCTGATAAATGTAAATGTTAAAAACAGTCCAATTTTGGTCTTAAAAAGTCAGGGGAAACTGGGAATTTGAATCTGAAAATATTGTGGCAACCCTGTCTTAGTACGCAATAATTGACGGGACAACCGAGGCGTATCGAATTAAGCTACAGGTTGGGTCATCCAAGGGTGAGGGTAAAGCCTTATGGTCTATGCCATCTTGTTTTTTACCCAGATTTTCCATAAAAATAGTACCCCCGTCTTTGTCATTTAAATTGGCCTACAGCCGTATCCCGCGTATTTCCAAATAAAACCATCGAAGTTGTCGCGGGGGTATACAGATTACGTATTATTCCGAAATCGAGAATCAATTCGCGGGTGTCGCCCATATCATATTCCGGCCTGTGCTGGAATTCGCCGAACTATCCAGAGTGTAGTCTGGATAAATTTGCATTCTGCCGCGTACAGCAATAAATCCAATTTGGGCTCGACTCCTTGATATATTCGCGCGCGTCTGCAGACACGCGTAGATAGCAGATTCCTTCCCAAATTCCTTTACATTCTACCGTTTCTCCCGCGCTCCAACACTCGGGGTTGCTCCCGTAGAAATAAAATTTCCTCAAATGGTTGAATACGTTCAAATCAATTTACATGTTGATCTTGGAGCTGTGAGGGAGAACTTATTTCTGTTTTGAACGTAGCTAGGGTTCCTTTACTATTTCGCTATAGAACAAGTTGTCAACAGCCGAAATATAGCCCGGCGCTGAAGTCGCCATCTACATTCGTGAAACCGAACATAGGGCGAGGAAAGCGCTGTAATTATCTTTAAATATGAATTTATTTCTTAGTTTTAATTTATTTCCTTTGTACTCTAGTCTAGGGCTCGGCGTTCGGAGAAGAAATTTTCCATTCATTTCTTTTATATCCACATCCGAAAATTATCCGAATAAAAACTAATTTGTTGCTTATTAAATCGTTTAATAGTCGCGGTAAATATCCATAAATAAACAGCTAATCTATTTTTTCACGATTAATTTGAAATTTTGCCGTTTAATTTATCCGTTTTCCCAAGCTCTACTCTAGTCTACCTGTATGCCGTGGGAGCCAGTTTGCAAATATCCAAGGGTATTAAATCTTAATTTTAATTTAATTCTAAATTACGCTTATAAATTTAACGTCTAGCCTCACTAGGTAGAACAGTGGCGTAAACCAGGTGAGGGTTTCCGTATCAAAACCCCCTCCTAGGACGTATCTTTGGCTGTACTAAAATTTCACCCCTTCTCGACCCTTCTCAGGTATTCTATATAGTTTGAACCCCTCTCTACGCCACTGAGATAGAAGGCTATATATTCGTAGCCAGTTTGCAGATTTCCAAGGGTGTTAATGCTTAATTTTAATTTAATTATAAATTTAACATTTAACATCCAGCCCCACTAGACAGAGGACTCCATATTCTTAGAACAGACAGCGACGAATAGAATAGCCCTCTATATACTCTACCTGTATACCCAGCTGGGAGCCAGTTTGCAGATATCCAAGGGATGTTCTACCTTTGGCAATGGTGTCAACCAAAACGAAATTGGTGCCATTATGAGAGTATAATTCTGGCACCATCTATAATGCGCCGAACTAAAAAAAACCGACCGGTGGCAATGGTGTCAACCAAAATGAAATTTGTGCCATTATGAGAGTATAATTCTGGCGCCATCTATAATGCGTCGAACTAAAAAAAAAACCTGGTGGCAATGGTGTCAACCAAAACGAAATTGGTGCCATTATGAGAGTATAATTTTGGCGCCATCTATAATGCGTCGAACTAAAAAAAACACCTGGTGGCAATGGTGTCAACCAAAACGAAATTGGTGCCATTCTGAGAGTATAATTCTGCCGCCATCTATGACGCGCCGAACTAAAAAAAACCCGGTAGCAATGGTGTCAACCAAAACGCAATTGGTGCCATTATGAGAGTATAATTCTGGCGCCATCTATATTGCGCCGAACCAAAAAAACCGGTGGCAATGGTGTCAACCCAAATAAAATTGGTGCCATTATGATAATATAATTCTGGCGCCATCTATGATGCGCCGAACTAAAAAAAAACCCGTCTAAAAGTTAAAGGAATAGTCCCCGTTGTACCGAAGCAGGGAAGGTGGCCGTCGAGTGGAATTCCAGAAGCTGACTTCGATGGAATGTTCAATTGTGGCGCGTTTCTGAGTTTGGTTAGGTGGCCATGGCTGGGGAGGGCTGCAACCTTTTTATCCACCCCCCACTTCTCATAGTTCGTGGCTTAGCTAAAACTGGCGCTCAGTTTCGATACGCGCTCGACCAGAAATACTTTCGTGTTTATTAATCCCAATATCTGAACCCTTTATAGCCACAGACCGGTTTTTACACAGAATCGGTCAGGGATTTGTGTGTGCTAACTAAGATCACGTACCGTGTTGTCCGCCGCCGCCGAATCCGACATAACACTTCACCCATAAGGTTTAAAAGGGTCATTGATCTACAATCGATAGAAAAAATCAAATCCTCAATAGCCCACATGTTGGTAATTTGCACATTTAATAATTTTAGTAGATTTCCGACTTAAAATGTACATAACTGTTTTAAATTAATCCCGATTTGTTTGAAAATAATATTTTTAGTTAGTATAAATCGAGGTATAAATCATTTCTGAACTACTTATTCGATTGCATTAAGAAATTTTAATTTTAAGTGAGATTTCTGGCTAACTCACGGGAACCAACATTCAACTTTCACACTATTGTGATTTTTGAATTTAATCCCAATTGATACAAGCGCCATCTAACTCCAAAAACTCTGAAAAATTCGGTTGGTCTAAAAATTAATTTAAATTAACGCTTTCGTGTTTCGCTACCTTATTTCTAAAACCAGGTAACTCGAAGATGATTGAAAATTGGTTAAAATTTAAATTTAATAATTAAAATATATTTAATACAATGGGGATTGTGTGTTGAAGGGTTTCCACGGATCAGGGAAAAATCGAGGAATTTGAAAATAGGCCTTATAGTCAGGGAAAAGTCAGGGAATTAAATCTATCTAGAAATTTTATGACTGTAATTTTGCTATAATTTCGCTATTATTATTTAGTTTTTTAAACGTGGTAGTTATTTTTAAACGTCGCAATATAAAGATTATTTTGCGAAAATAATCATCAGCTTATTCTAATACCCAAGGCACCACCTTAGGCCTAAATCATCAGGCGACTTTTAAAGCCATTAATTCAAGTGGCCGGGTGAATGCGTAGGAGGGTGGTGGCAAGCCCTGCATGCCACGCGAGCGGACAACTCCCTACACTAACTATTACAGGTAACCTCTACAAGTTTCTATGGAAAAGGAAACCGAAGAGCTCGTGGGAAAACCCCTTTAACCAGTGGTCAGAGAACTTGTTCCGAGTTTTCACCCAGTGCCACAAGTTGGGATCGAACCCGGCTCCTCTTGCTGCGAGGGGAAAGTGCTAACCACTCCGCCACTTCACCCGAAGTTGTAGTAAATTCATTAGCTTCTGATAAAAGTGAAAATATAAAATAAAAAAATTTCTAATTTAGTAATTTGGTTCATAAAATAAAAATGTTGAGGTAAAAGTTACAATTTGAATTTGAAAATATTATGGGAACCCGGTTTTCCTATCAAATATTTTGGAGTGTTGTGGAATAACTTTTAAAGTTCAAATTCTGATATCATATATTTCAATCGCTTTCCGAAGCATCGTGTGGAAAATGTTCCCAACGGGCTTTATAAAAAGTTTGCATATTAATGGAGCTTGTAAGTTATCACGAGTTTCTCTAACTTCCTAAGTGTAGTTGAATTTTAACTGAAAGTTTTAGTCGTTGGTGTGGACCATTAATAAAGCATTTAGGACGGTCTCTCTTGAAATTTGTCATGCTCGAGGAAAGGTTAAATAATTAGTCGAGTGGCCTTTGAACTTCAAAATGCTTCAGTAACGTGTATTTAGTTTATAAAATTTTTAATTTGTATGAATACTTGAAGGGTCTTTGAACCTTTGATGTTTCTTTAATGTTATGTAGATATAACTTTATCAATTTGAAAATCCTTCCTTGGAATTTTAATAAAGGCTACATCGTCGCCGTTAAAACAAAACCACGTATCTTTTCGGTGGCCTTTTTGAGAAAAATGGATTTTTTAATTTTGCAGGGACTTGTGAAATCGCGTGTTAGGTTTTTACACGCGAGTTAATTTTATAGTTAAATAATTTCGTTTCAATATTGAATTTATGAGGATTTAATTTAAAAAGATTTTGCTAAAGGGGAATTTTTAGAGATACGTGGTTTTGCGTCATGAAGTGAGATAGGAGCTGAAAATAAGCAAGATACGTGCTTTTGCGCGAAATAAGTTGTGAATATCAAAGATACGTTTAAATGTTTTCTCGATTTATAAATCCAATTGCAACCTATTAATGTTTTTAATGTTATATACGTAAATTGGGGTGTAAAATCTAAATATGTCAATTTTGACAAAACCACGTATCTCAAGTTATGTGGTTTTGTTCTAACGGCGATGACATGATTTATTTTACTGTATAAAAATACAATATCGAACGAGTAATTGACGGACAAAGTATTGGCCATTTTATAATTAACGAAATAGCGTATTGGGAATGTCTCGCTCATTTCGGTACAGACTTCCAACTAGTGGTGGCGCCAATAGCGTAAAATCCCCTTAAATTGGTTGGCCTAACCCCGTCGTGGCAAATCTGACCCTAGGAATTATTATCCCTTTCCGATGGCGGCGCGCAAAACCTACCATAATTAATTCAAGATTCAAATTAGTCCCATAATGAGAAATATTTGGCGCTAGTCCCGGAATATATCCCGGCGCTTGATTAGCAATCTTTAATTAATCGCTCTTAATTATAATGTCAGCTGTTTGAGCTATGGGCCTCCACGTACCATCCCCCTCGCTCCAACTTTCCCGATTTTTCCCTTCGCGCATCCCCCGCTCTTGGTCTTCCCTCATCCCCCGCTCTTGGTCTTCCCTCATCCCCCGCTCTTGGTCTTCCCTCATCCCTCGCTCTTGGTCCTCCCTTTCTCCGGAATCTTCGTATTTCGAATCCCTCTAATCACCGTCGTCATAAGTAAAGGCTGAGAAGCGGGGGTGGGGGTAGGTGGGGTGATGTCCCCCCAACCTTGGCCTTCACGGGAAGCAGCGCCTGCCCCCCCCCACATAGTTTAATGGTTTCTGCCCTCAATCTAGCGCGCGCTCTCTCTCTCTCTTCGCTGGTTTGGTGCAGTTTGAATATTGATGCTTTGGCGGCTGAATTGATTGGCGACACGCGAGATTGGAACTTGCTTGTTTGATTCTCGAAAGGGGCCACGGTAAGGGCTGGGCAGACTGCTACCGGATACTGGGATTGAATGGAGGTGGGAGGCTGTATTACCGCTCGATCTTTAATAGATCACCGCATTGTTCAATCCAACCTTGAAATGTTAGGGAGTTTGATTTTTGACCAACACATTTGGGAAATATCAGGGAATTTGGATTGTTCACAAAAAATTCGGGAAATATCGGGGGATTTTTTAGTTGATCAAATAATGTGGGAAATATCAGGCAATTTGATTGTTGAAAAAAAACATTTGGGAAATATCAGGGAATTTGGGTTGTTCCCAAAAAATTCGGGAAATATCGGGGGATTTTTTAGTTGATCAAATAATGTGGGAAATATCAGGCAATTTGATTGTTGAAAAAAAAACATTTGGGAAATATCAGGGAATTTGGATTGTTCACAAAAAATTCGGGAAATATCGGGGGATTTTTTAGTTGATCAAATAATGTGGGAAATATCAGGCAATTTGATTGTTGAAAAAAAAAACATTTGGGAAATATCAGGGAATTTGGGTTGTTCACAAAAAATTCGGGAAATATCAGGGATTTTTATGTTGACCAAATAATGTGGGAAATATCAGGCAATTTGATTGTTGAAAAAAAAACATTTGGGAAATATCAGGGAATTTGGGTTGTTCACAAAAAATTCGGGAAATATCAGGGGATTTTTATGTTGACCAAAAAATGTGGGAAATATCAGGCAATTTTATTGTTGACCAAAAAATATGGATAATATCAGGTATTAGATTATGATTTGTTAGCCGGAAATTAGAGAAATATCTGGGAATTAGATTTGTTGACTATAATGGAGAAACATCAGGAAATTAGATTTGTTAACGAAAAATCAAGAAACTATCTGGGAATTCGATTTGTTGATCTTAAAATCGGGGAACTACATGGTAAATGTTTAATTTAATGAGTGTAATAGATGAGTTACATATGGAAAATGGTTTTTCTTATGAACCATACACTGTAATCAGTCTGCGTTCTTGATATAATTCATTGTGACTATAGACTATAAGGGCTCAACTGGAAGTTTGTTTAATATGTAAATCGTCATTGAATGTTTGGGTAAATGGCTCGAATTTTTATCGTAATTTATCACAATACAGGCTTGCTGACGCCTTTCTATCAGCTTAGTGTAATTCGATCGACTGATAGCTTTTGAGATTCTTGTCCCTTATCGTAATTTCTACGGAATTCAAATTTAAACAATCTTTTAAACTTGAGATCCTATCTCTGCGTGTATAAGACAGGGTTGCCACACGTCAGAGAATTTCAAAATGAGTCTAAAAAGTCAAGGAAAGGTCAGTTAATTTAAAAATGGGCCAAAAAGTTGGGAAAAGGGTAGAGCATTTTAAGAATTTGTAAAAATTGAGGGAAAATCAGGGAATTCAATTTTATGTTGACACTATTCGAAGGTAATTTTACTCTAGATCTATCACAAATTCTATGATTATCATTCATTTACTTGAAATTTTGGCTAATTTTGCTCAACATTGCTATAACCCTTTTATTGAAATATAAGTCCATTTAAATTTATTAACTTCTGATACCTCTACTTGGAATGCTTATCCTGCCGTATCGCGGATGATAAGATAACTCCGACGGCTTTGGCCCCGCCTACGAGAGATAAAATCCCCTCTGCGTGCGCTCCCCTCTCACGTGGTTGTTTGTTAAGTTCACATAGTGACGTCAAAAAAACCGTCAGCCACATCAAGACGAAAATCTACCGCGGTAAGCATTCCAAGTAGAGGTATGGATTCCTGAAAATACTTATTCTGCTACAGGGGTAGGTACATTTGTTCGAATTTCAATCGTCCGAATGGTGGAACAAATGATCGAATTTCATTCGTCCGAACCGCCGAAATAAAAAATGTTTCAATTGTTCGAATTGGACAACTTATTTGTTTCATTCGTCCGAATCGGTAGCATCACTTGTACGAATTCTGTCGATAAATTAGTATTTCTTATTGTTGTCCTATTATGTCCATTTTTCCTTTAACCGATATAGTAAGTGGGAATTGCGTTGAATGTTGTGGATATTTTAGGTTAGGTTCACGTTAATGTTACTATTTTCTTATATTAACTATATTTAAAAAAAAACAACCAATTCCTAATGTTCGAAAAAACGGACAAACTGTTATTCGAACAAATGAAATTCGCCAGTAAAGTTAACACAAATTGAACGACTAAATCACCAACAAAAGTTGTGATAAATGTTTCGGGCAAATGAAATACGTTTTCGGATATACGATCCTGTTTTCCGGCATTCGGACAAATGATCATTCGGACATTTGTACCACCGTTCGTACGAATGAAATTCGAACAAATGTACCCAAATCCTGCTACAATATCTGTTGATAAACGTAATGTAGGGGTTACCATTTCATATTTTATTTTTGTTAAAAGATGTTTATTATAATTTAAGATTAACATTTTACGCTAAGCCTCGGTTATAAGACGTGTTAAATTCGAGAGACTAGTACTTGAATGTCGGGACATTAATATACACCGGTTATTTGGTGACCGTAAGTAAGCTTTGGAAATCATAACTAATCGAATGTAATACAGTAGGTTCGGACGAACCGACGAAAGCGACATCTATCGTGTCATCGAGGTACTACACTAGAACCGCCTCTAGGTTTAATTAAATTCAACAATCCGGATTAAGTTCCTTCGCGTTGATCAGCTACGGCGGAAGGATATGATGTGGAAAATAGTAGCGGAATGCCAGCCAAGCGCGATTATATTTTAAAGGTGATCTTAAAGATGTAACGATTTTCGATAGAGTTCCATAAGGCTCGATAACGTATCTGGAAATATCAATGTTAATCATCGGAATTGAGCTTAGGATTTGACACTTAAAACTTCATTAAACCATCCTTGTACCTTATAGTGCTTCAATAGACTCGATCCCTCTCAGTATCTTGGAGCCAAACTGTCCGCTTGAATCCAAATATTCGGCCTTTGAACATACCCATTGTTCCCGGACTATGGAGTACGGAATTCAGTTCAACCGTCCGGGAATCTGAATAGTTCATGAGGTCTTCGCAATCCACGCGCTTAAGCCTTGGCCTGTTCCGTCGTACTTCCTCCTCCCTTGTTCCTCCGCTGTTCCTTGTTATTACATTATGGTGTACAATCTGGTTAGTCTTAAGCCTAATTTAATCAACTCTTTTATTGTTTTGGTTGGCTAGCGAATGCCAACGAAATAACCTTTCGCAAATTCTCTTTCCTCTTCCTCTCGCCTAAGAATTTAATTACTCGGCAGGAAGTGGCGAAATAGTTCCCCTATTGGCCGCTACGCGTCCGCGCCTTTAAGTTGTACGGCTTGTCTTTATAATTACAGTCGCATTGTTGATTTCCCGTTAATTGGCAAAAGAAACTGTCGCCGACATTCGCGGGTTTTAAACGTCTATTCCCCTCTTCCTGGCTTTGTCGCTTCCGTTTCCGGTTTGTTAACGCGATATACAGGACGCGATTGAAGTACACTCATTTGCCGCTTATTTTTTCCGTTTTTCAAGTTCCGTTTAAACAATTATATCCGATTGTTTGGGTGTCAATTGTGACCCTTTTTAAAACTGGATTAATACTTTGGTTTTTAATTTATTCAACCGTCACAGTCACTGTTGCGTGTTATATTTTGACCTACTAGCGCCTGTAGAAGTGTTCCAACCGCAGTGCTTCGCTGTTCAGGGAGAAAACGTCTAATTGTTTATTAATATTTCTGTAGGAGGTTAGCGCGCCCCTATTTTCTAACAGCCATGGATCAAAGAATACAAAGCCCCAGGAATGGAAGGTGTAGCTCCGTCTAGTGGAACTTTTGTGCCTCTCGTTTTTAAAGAGAGACCGGGTTGCGGTAACCGTTTTCGGTTACTCTGATTTGCTTTGCCGGAAGTTTCTAGTGCAGCCAAAACACGCGGCCAATAATATCAATCCTTCCATTCCTGGGGCTTTATATTCTTTGCATGGATTGTACATTTCACACAAAATATGTTTTATGATTTACCAAATTGTAATTACGCTTATCAGTTCCCAAAGTTCTCAATCTGGTCGAAGAATCTGTTTAAAACTATAAATAATTTATGGTTGGTGCCATCCTAGTATTTCAAAGGAATCTGGTGAACTCAGAACTTACATTTAGATTCCGGGCACCCTGAAAACTCAATCCTTTAGTATCCCCTCGGGCGATACCAATTTTTGGATTATTTATAACGAGTCTTTCCCAATTCTAAACTTTGGAAAGTATATAGGAAAATTTACGAGATGAAGTTCAATCATATAAATTCCAACAGATGGCGGTATAGAGTGCTCTTTTTCCACCCGTCGGCGTAATTTCTTATATTACTGTTTATGGATTTCGTAACTCCCAAATGGAAAAACTCCCAGGCGAAATTTACGGGCTAGACATTTCTCGCAATTCCAAACCCATAAATTTATACTCGATGTAAGCTCTAGACGTTCGCGTTTGCAACTAACGCGTAACGGCTATTTTTAAAAATAACGAGAGAAATTCCCGTAGCCCATTGATACGGTTTCGTATTGCAATTTGAAACCAGGAAGCCCTCGAAAATTGGTACCAAATTGGTTTTGCCCTCGAGGCGGCCGCCAAGTCTGAAGAGACGAGAAGATGTTTTCTTTATGGAGGTTTGAGCGGCGATGACGCCCGCCATCTACCGGCAAGAATGTTGGCGGTACAATATATAAAAATTCTTTCGGTCGGAGGCGGCCCTTTCCACGCGTTCTCCACCCACGCCGAGTAATTCGTGTCGAAATAACGATTCTTCTATATGCCATTCCACTCGGTATTTCTCCAATCGAATCGAGATTACTTCGCCGATGTTCTATGATTAAAGGGACGCGATGCTGAAGGGCACAAAACATTCGACTCTCATAATCCTCCTGGAATTACTGCCGCCAAGAATGTATTTAGGTGAACGGAGAATGTACTGATTCCCGAAAACAAGTCCAAAAAGAATGGCTTAAACATTATGGACCAGTGTTGGAAATAAGGCGGTGGCGTCGGTCAAAGACCAGTTTATTTTGGGCTATGACCAGTAAATTAAATGGAATCTGGGGGGTTCACTGGTCATAATGGCCAGTTTATTTTTAATTAAAAGTATAATTCTATACCGAAAAGAGAAAATGATAAAAGCGTTGCGCTCTCAGTTTCTCACAGCCAATGAAATTGCGGATTTTGACTCCTAAATCGAGCGTATTTCGTGGCATCTGGCAGTAATGCAATTTGACGTTATACCACTACAATCAGTTAGATTCGTAGATTTAAACGCGAAACATCTAGATTAATCATTAAGTATATGTTTAAGAAAACAAGCATAGAAGACATTGCAATTTCTTTATGACTTTTAGAAGGAGTAAAACTGTTTTTATTCGAACAAGAAGATGATGAAATATTTTTTAAAGTTCCTTAAGATATGTGATAAATATCAAAGCTCTTTGGTTTGTGATAAAAAAAACTCGTTATAGTTCCTTATCGCTATTAACAATTCACTTTTATAGGTAAAATAAAGGGGGGGGGAGAGAGGTGGGGCAGAAAAGGGTGGTCATGACCAGTTATTTTATTTTCAAGTAGGGGGTATAGTGGTCACATTGACCAGTACTTTTAAAAAGCTTATTTCCAACACTGTTATGGACGTTATATTCATGAATATTGTAATAGAGCGTTCTATAAAATCGGCCCGAAATCGGCCAAACTTTTCATACAAACTATAGTGCTAGTTCAACAGGACTAACAACTTTGGTTATTCTTTGGTTTAAGAGAATTCGGCTTATGTCCTGTCTTTATACGAATATTTTAGGAGTGGTAGGAGGGACCCTAGGTGTTGAAGTATGTTTGTGGTTAAGAAAATTTTCATGATCTAAGTTTCGTTTTAAACCCGTGGATTTGGGACTAGTATTTTGCTTATTTTCCATCATACATTTATTACAAAAATCATTTAAAATAAGAAAAACGGTGCGGAAAGCCGGAAATTAGTGAAGCCTAGGCTAGCAACTACGCTACTCCTAAAAATCGACGGCTCTCAATTTCTTACGGGTTTGCCAGATAAATATTTTTATCTCGCACGAAAAACCGGCCAAACCTTCACCTCCTCCGAACTCAGAAAGGGGGATAGCACACCACACCGATCTCTACAAAGGGAGGAAATTATCTTGAAAACTCTCTACAGAGGGAGGAAATTATCTTGAAAACTCTCTACAGAGGGAGGAAATTATCTTGAAAACTCTACAGAGGGAGGAAATTATCTTGAAAACTCTCTACAGAGGGAGGAAATAACCTAGAAAACTCTACAGAGGGAGGAAATTATCTTGAAAACTCTCTACAGAGGGAGGAAATTATCTTGAAAACTCTCTACAGAGGGAGGAAATTATCTTGAAAACTCTCTACAGAGGGAGGAAATTATCTTGAAAACTCTCTACAGAGGGAGGAAATTATCTTGAAAACTCTCTACAGAGGGAGGAAATTATCTTGAAAACTCTCTACAGAGGGAGGAAATTATCTTGAAAACTCTCTACAGAGGGAGGAAATTATCTTGAAAACTCTCTACAGAGGGAGGAAATTATCTTGAAAACTCTCTACAGAGGGAGGAAATTATCTTGAAAACTCTCTACAGAGGGAGGAAATTATTTTGAAAACTCTCTACAGAGGGAGGAAATTATTTTGAAAACTCTCTACAGAGGGAGGAAATTATCTTGAAAACTCTCTACAGAGGGAGGAAATTATCTTGAAAACTCTCTACAGAGGGAGGAAATTATCTTGAAAACTCTCTACAGAGGGAGGAAATTATCTTGAAAACTCTCTACAGAGGGAGGAAATTATTTTGAAAACTCTCTACAGAGGGAGGAAATTATTTTGAAAACTCTCTACAGAGGGAGGAAATTATCTTGAAAACTCTCTACAGAGGGAGGAAATTATCTTGAAAACTCTCTACAGAGAGAGGAAATTATCTTGAAAACTCTCTACAAAGGGAGGAAATTATCTTGAAAACTCTACAGAGGGAGGAAATTATCTTGAAAACTCTACAGAGGGAGGAAATTATCTTGAAAACTCTACAGAGGGAGGAAATTATCTAGAAAATTCTCTACAGAGGGATGAAATTCCCTAAATGTGGAAGCACTGATTCTCCGCGCCTACCATGTTCTCTTATCTGAATGACGAGACGAACCAGGCGCTGCCCACATATTCTCGGCTCACCTGATTGCATTCTTGCTACGAGATATTGGTGTATAGAAGTCTTTGTTTATTTGCAATTACGCGATAATTACTTTTGTAATTTAAGGAACTCGCTTTGTTTGTTTCTCATTTCTCAAGTCTAAATCCACAGTTTACCGACTGAGTTTTAAGTGTGGAAAATATTGTAGGGCTTTATTGTAACTCGCTTATTGAAAGAAAATGGTCCGCGATGCTTTTTAATGTAGCTCTTAAATAAATATTAGAACTATAAGAGAATATTCGGGATACATTTTCTGCGCTAATGTTTGTTTAATAGCTCCACGAAACTTTTCTTTTAAATTATTTATACTCGCGAAATAAACACGTTGAATAACACTTATGCATCCAGCTGTGTACTTAATAATGATAATATAATTTATTTTACTTTAATACGGTCTTAAAATCTATATATTATTTAACTTCATACACTCCATCTTGCAGCAATAATTGTAAGTTGGTGATAATTTTGTTATGTGAGCACGCCATCTTTCAGTAATAATTGTAAGTTGGTGGTAATTTAGGTATGTGAGCACGCCATCTTTCGGTAATAATTGTAAGTTGGTGGTAATTTAGGTATGTGAGCACGCCATCTTTCGGTAATAATTGTAAGTTGGTGGTAATTTTGGTATTTGACCACGCCATCTTTCGGTAATAATTGTAAGTTGGTGGTAATTTAGGTATGTGAGCACGCCATCTTTCGGTAATAATTGTAAGTTGGTGGTAATTTTGGTATTTGACCACGCCATCTTTAGGTAATAATTGTAAGTTGGTGATAATTTTGGTATGTGAGCACGCCATCTTTCGGTAATAATTGTAAGTTGGTGGTAATTTTGGTCTTTGAGCACGCCATCTTTCGGTAATAATTGTAAGTTGGTAGTAATTTTTGTGTGTATCCTAAGATTTATATTAATTTAATATAATATACGCCATCGTTCGGCAATAATTGTAAATTGGTGATTCTTACATGTGCATCTTAAAATTTATATTCATTAATTTAATATACGCCATTTCTCGATAATAATTGTAAGTTATCTTGTTCGTTTTCGTCTACACCACGATAAAACGCTTTTGTAATTGGAGAATACTCACTCGGAAGTAAAGTTTACAATTTCAGTCGTAAGATGGCTCTGAATACCGATATAACAAACGATACAATTAGTTTCGAATAGTCTCAAGTTTTGTAGGAACCTTCGGCTTTAAAAGCGTCACTGTTTACGCTTTACAGATAAGAATTAATTCTTAAAATGAATTAGTCTAGAGCCGTTTCGTCGGAATTGTAAATTTGTAGAGAAAGGGGAGGAGGTTTACCTAAGGTTGTCTCGAAAACATATGGATTCTAGATATTCCGATTGAACCGAAGGTCCAGTCGACTCTCAATCTTAGCTCAAGTCTGGTGATAACATTACGCCGAAGATATCTTGATTCCGAAGCCCGTTCGTTGTACGCGAATCTGAAATCTTTGGCTAATAAAAGCCCAACCAAAGTCTCCCTTCGGGCCTTCGCGCGGCGCCATCTCTCGTCAATTAAATGCGGAAAACGCGTTCGCGATAGATCTCGGCGTAAGCGCGTTACGACTGTATCTAAATAGGAATCCGCTCTTCACTCGTAGCGTTGGTAGGCGCGTTGAGATGTAAATTTACTCGCTAATTCGGTTTAGGCGCGCGCGCTCTTTCCGTGTTCGTCGCGCGCTCCCTGGCGGCCGGTAATTCCCTTATCTTTCGCCATGCAGCCGCGTCCCGCTTTGCCGAGTTTTACCCTCTCGCCGCTGAGGGGCGCTGGGGACTTTGAAGATACAACGCCTACCCACCTCCGGCTTTCAAAATTCGCCCTTAACTTTTAAAGTAGTAGGTGACCGTCGCCGCCTTAAGAGCAGCGTCGAGAAGAATTTTAGACGTATTTTTCGGAATATAAATCCCCACTTCTCGACACCAGAGGGAGCCCGTTGGAGCGTTCCTAATTTGCCCTCCCTCCCTCGTTCCTCTTTACTTAACTCTATAAATTTAGGCGCTAAAATTATCAACTTCTCGCTTTATTAGCTCTTTTGGAAGCTATTGGTTTAATACAAGGCCCGTCTGCGCGCTAGTCTCCTCCGCGATGTCGTAGGCCCTGACGCGTAATAAATGAGCTATGAAAGGGAGGGATTTATGTCGTAGCCTACTTTATCTCGACGGGGTTGGCCGATCTCGGTACGACGATTTGTTGTACCGTGGTCGTATTTATCGGTTGATGCTCTTTGTTAGGTTTGTCTCCTTCCGAACAATGCTCTCTAACTTGAGAGTCTGTATTGAAAGTTACGAGCTAGGTGCGGTTTGCGTTATTGGATTAGGTTGTTGGTTTATCGTTGACCTTTCATTTGCGGTATGTTTACGGATATATCAACCTTGCTTTATGTCCTTGTCGATGGATTTTGTTTTATCTTTCTGTGTTATTTATAGGCGTGGTGGCGCGGGATCTGTAGCCTGGAAGGTCTATTTTGGTCAAAGCAACGCTTCTAGGCTTTAGACTAGCCCTGGCAAGGTTCGTACACGATCTGGAAAACCTGGAAAAGTTAGGGAATTTGAAAATTATTACAAAAGGTCAGAGAAAAGTCAGGGAATTGGAAAATTATTCCAAAAGGTCAGGGAAAAGTCAGGGAATTTGAAAATTATTCCAAAAGGTCAGGGAAAAGTCAGGGAATTGGAAAATTATTCCAAAAGGTCAGGGAAAAGTCAGGGAATTTGAAAATTATTACTGAAGGTTAGGGAAAAGTCAGGGAATTGGAAAATGATTTCAAAAGGTCAGGGAATTTGAAAAGATTACCATAGGTCAGGGAAAAGTCAAGGGAATTGGAAAATTATTCCAAGAGGTCAGGGAAAAGTCAGGGAATTTGAAAATTATTACTAAAGATTAGGGAAAAGTCAGGGAATTGGAAAATTAAGCCAAAAGGTCTGGGAAAAGTAAGGGAATAGGAAAATGATTTCAAAGGGTCAGGAAATTTTAAAATTATTCCAACAGGGAAAAGTCAGGGAATTGGAAAATGATTCCAAAAGGTCAGGGAAAAGTAAGGGAATTGGAAAATTATTACAAAAGTCAGGGAATTTGAAAATTATTCCAACAGGGAAAAGTCAGGGACAAAATTAAGGTCGGGGAAAAGTCAAGGAATTTGAAAATGGTCCAAAAAAGTAAGGGAATTTTAAAATGACCACAAAAAGAAATAATTTTTTTAAAGATGTTTTCAAAATAAAGAATATTTTTTAATACAGAAATTTGGCAATTTGGTCAGGGAAAACCTGGAAATGTCAGGGAATTTAATTCCGAAAATTTGGTATGAACCCTGCCTGGACTGATGCTAGATTTCCTTAAAAAGGTTCAGTCTATTGATAGTTATGTTACCATATACCGATGCGCAAATTGCTTACAGGGAAACAAACGTGTAAAGGGAAACCCATAGAGGTTCGGTTATAGTGTTTATATTTATACTAAATACTGTCAATTTTAATTAAATACTTGATTATTACTAATAAAAACTTCTAACCCTATTTTAAGTGGGGCATTAGCCCAATGTAGTGATTTTGTGCGATTTTTGATTTTAAATGTACATATTTTTAAAAAAATTTAGTTAGTACTGATCATTTCTGAACTAAGTTTTCGGTTTCATTAAGAAATTTTAATTTTAAGTGAGATTTCGGGCCCCTCAGCCCGCGTACGCACTATTTGAATTTCGTGATACAGGCGCCATCTAACTCGTTAGCGTTTCGCTACCTTATTTCCAAAACCAGGTAATTCAAGAAATTCGGTGTGTCTAAGTATTAATTTAAATTAACGCGTTTCGCTACTTAATTTCCAAAACCAGGTAACTCAAGAAATTCGGTTTGTCTAAATATTAATTTAAATAGAATAATTAAAAAAATGTCAAAAAATATAACCAAAAAGGTCAGGAATTTTGGCAAAAATTGGTCAGGTATAACCTGGAAAAGTCGGGGGTTTTTGATCAGAAATTTTCGTACGAACCCTGCTACGCTATTTCGAGCGAATAAGCTTAGTTTTAATTTAATTCCAGGTAGAAATTAATCACGTGTTAGCCGATTAAACTTTCTCTACGCCTAGTTTAAATAGTATGCAAATTTAATGCAAATGTAGCCCCGGGTACTTTAATTCAACCTGTTTAGTTTGTTAAGCTTATTTACGAAATTTATGACGGTGGCAGGTACACAAGGACGAAATGTATAATAGTCGCGCTCCCGTAGATTGGACTTTCCCGCGCTGCCGTCTCATCCGCCCCTCGTAATTCTCCTTTCCCGTCAGTCCCCGGAAAATAAGGGTGACTAGTCACGGTCATTGACACGTGCGGTTGACCAAAGGGGGGGGGGGCAGCCTCGCTATACCAACTTCGCGGGTGAAATTGCAGCGTACGCGAATCCACGACACGATACATCTCAACTCTAACTAAATCAGCCATATTGGCTTTGGAAGCTAATAAGGCGACCCGTGTGAGGGGAGGGGGTGCTAATTCCAAGGAGAGGTTGCTGTCCCCCCCCCTGACACGCTTAAGCGTTAGTCGATGACGTCACGTTTCCCTCCCCCCGGTATATGGGTTTTTCCCCTCGTTAAGGCAACATCATGAGCGGGTCTCTTGGAAGTAACTCGATTTGGGCCCGTAGATGGTCTCGCTTAGGGTCCCTTCTTCCCGTTATTGCCTTATGTGTCCCCCCGGAGTCCGAACGCTAAAATATACCTGTTCTTAAAGGGAGTATAACCTTTTCGGGAATTTGGGGCAATACATAATTCCCTCCCCTCAATTTTCTAAACACGTGTAATACGTAGTGTTAAATACAGTGGTTTTTGAAGAATTATCCCACCAAGAATGTATTTATTTATATTTAGGAAGAATGATTATGTCGCGACAATCGCCGGGCACGTTGAACGATTTGGCCCCGTCTCGCGCGGGGGGAAGACAAAACGTCACCGGCGTTTGATTTCCATCGCGTTAGGTGACGTAAATTTTAAGCAGCCAATGAAATACCGGGACTATTCATTTTATTTTAAGCGGAGGAGTGTACTGCGGGGACCAACGGGTGGATTGAGAGAAAGGCTAAAAACTGTCTCGACATAGCCGTCTCCCTAGGTATAAATAAATACATTCTTGATCCCACTAAAAGTATCTCCGCTTTGGTAGTGCTTTAATTTCTCATCTAAAACCACGTACCTCATTATTACGAAATTATATTTGAATAAATATCCAAACTATAATGAAAATAATTAATTTATAGCTCGGATATTGTTGTTTATTTGTTAATTAAGGGTGCGTTTAAAAAAGAAACACTAAATACGAAACAAAAAAGGTTTCAAGTGAGAAAACCTCTTCAGGGCGGGCGCGCTTCCTCTAATAGAAGAACTGGGTGTTTCTACTATCGTTCTAGACTAGCGCCATGAGCGAGAAAGAGAGAAGCTATGGCGCACCCTACCAAACAAGGAAGGATCTACTCCCTTTAATCTCTTCCGTAGAAACAGAACTATTTTATTAATGCAGTAGATCGCTCTTAAAATATTCGGAGCAGTTCGTTTGATTACGAGGAGTAAATTCGTCTACGGTCCTATGACTAAGATAGCGCGGTGTATTGGCTGCTCCCAAGGGTGCTGTCTGTTCTTCGAACCTCTAATGTATACCCCAGGGCGCACTTATTGCGGGGGGATTGTAATTGACGCGATATTAGTGGCTTACTGGGTTTATTGCAACTTGGAATTGTCCAGGTTTTATAGAAATTGTCTCAGAAATGTAAACACGCTGTATTTGTTTCACCGAAATCATTTCGTTCGTATTCACTCATTTTTGGAGATATTTGACGGGTTAAGCTCGCTCTAGTAAACGCCTAGGGCCACTTGTAGGTTAAACAGTCGGTGTACAATAAAGCTACCTGTATTTAAACTGTACAGCAGCACTCGGTGAAAATAATGTTGAAATTATTTCAAAATGTACTTATAATAGAAATACTTTTATAGTGAAATTAACCTTCTCTTCACGTTATCCATACCACAGTTCCTATATTTCATTCATAGTTGATATTTTACCCTTAAAACGTTTTTAAAAATTCTTATTTCCAACACAGTTCGGAGATAGTTTTAGACTATTTATATCGGTTATCAACTTTATTATGAATTTTATACCCCCTTTAAACAATTTTGACAACCATTTTCTCTTATTGCATAATTAATTTCCTCCTATTTTTCATTTTTTCCCCTCAATTTTCTTCCTATATTTTCCTATATTTCACTGATAAATTTCCTATAATTCCTTTAAAGTATTTATTAAATATTTTGTGGTCACCCTGCAACTCTTTATGTAAGGTATTTGCTTGTCTAAGTAACTTTATAATTAAGTAATTGATATGTACGATTAGTCATTGTTGAATATTCTATTCAAATATTGTTACAAATCAAAATAAATGTCACCATAAGTAACATAATAACAATAAGCATGAAACTTTATATTATTTTAATGCTAATTTCCTGACTGAACCTATTTTCGAATATTGTTACAAATATCAGATCAAAAGTATTTAAAAATAAATGTCACCATAAGTAATGACAATAATAAGCATGTCAGTTCCTATTGTTTTAATTCCAATTTCCCAGGGACCCCAGAGGTCCTATAATTCCTATAAAATCCTATATTTTCAAAAATGTCCTAAATAACCTCCTATATTTTTAGCCACTCAGTTAAATTGCTAGATTTAGCTATAGAGTAGTAGCACTCCGTAGCTTTGGCCATGGCCGCCATTTTGGTCGCAAATTTTTTATCTATAGGAAAAAGCATGGGTGACGTACTAGGACGTCACAGTGCCATTACTCTATAGGATAAATTCCTATACCAAGTCATTCTAGTCTATACTTTTGTTATTGTTAACATGGTTAGCTACTAGTATATTTTTGTGGTAAAATGGTTAAATAGTTTCTATTTTTTAAGTGAAAATCAAAGATTTATTTATCTAAATATAGATTTTTAAATACATAAAGTTAGTAAATTAAATAGAATATATAGTCCTATAAAATCCTATAATTTTTTTAAAATAGTCCTATAAAGTCTTATATTTTTAGAAATATAATCCTATTTTTCCTATAAAAATTGAAGTTTTGAGTGGGAGCCCTAATTTCCTTACTGAACCTTTTTTCGAAACTGACATTATCGCAGTGTTATCGTCCTTGGTAATAGTTTATTTCACCATGTGCTGGGAAACCTGGGTGGCCCCAAATTAATGGACCTAGATTGCGCAATAGCTCTGAAAATCAGTTCGGTGATAATTTTTCCTAATTGTCATCCTTATTGTTACGTTACTTATGATATCACGTTTATGAGAAACCCGTTAGAGATAAATCAGATCTAACAAAATACGGTTCAATTTAATTTAAACGTTTCTTAGATCCTCGAATACCGGAGGCGGAAAATCCGTCGTTGGATTTGTGCCCGAGATGAGAATAGGGAGACACAGAGAGCTCTCCTTTATTTATCTCTCTTCGGATTATTAGGGAGGTAGTTCCCCTTTTATTAGGGCTTTTCGCTTCCGCTAGTTCCTCTAGGAACCGTCGGATGTCGCTCCGATGCCTTCAGATTAGCCGCTAGCTAGTGGATGCGTTGTACCGTACCCTCCTACACTCACCCCCGCACCTGTAATCCGTAGCGTACGCACCTGACCCATTTCCACCCCCAGTATACCCCCATCCTATACCACGCTTCGTCAAACGGTTGAAATGGGGCTCGCATTCAACCCCAATAACCCCCGAGCCAAATACTCCTTTATTGGGGCTATTCTCCCCTCCCCCTTTCCGCGAAGTAGCTATAGCAACCCCTTCTCCCCCTGCCCGCTGTCTTCTCCCCCTGCCCGCTGTCTTCTCCTTCTGGCGTGCCCCGTTCGTTATTTATTTGGCAATACGGGCATCGCTTCCCATCAAGACTCTCTCCCCGCATTACGCGCCAAAGTAAATGTTAAAGCATGAAATTCCACTCTTGTTTTCGGTGTGTTTGCGTTGGGAGCGCGTTTCGGAATGCGCGAGCTTCAAATATTACCGAGACAGTTAAATGTCACCAGTTTCACCGTTTTAGCGGATTTCATTTAGAATAATTGTTATTATTTATTAGTGTTGTTAATTTTCCGGAAAAATAAAATGCGGAAAATTTTCCAGAAAAGTTTCCGGAAAATTTTCCGAATTGCGGTCGGAAAAATAAAAATTTGAAACATAAATTACCTTTTAAGGGTTTTTAATGTTTTTAACTTTTTATCGATATAAAATGTCTAATATCAGTAAACATATTACAAAACATTAATAGCGTTACATTGTTAATCAGTTTAAACTAGTCTCTGTCATTTTCCGGAAAATTTTCCGACTTACAACGCTATCATTTATTGTGACTACAATTCCTATATTTTTACCTCTCCGAGGGGACAAAGTCCCCTAGGAGGGGTTATACAACGACCGTGTCTGTCTGTGGGTCTGTGGGTGGGTCTGTGGGTGGGTCTGTGGGTGTGTCTGTCTGTCAGGACTGCGAACGCGTTCGCATTTTCGGTGCAAAGTGTAATCACTGCGTACGCAGTTTCTCAAAGGGTTGGCAAAACCACCGTGTGACGGTGAGCGTTAACGGAAGCATTTGCGGTTTGGTTTGGATGGTGTTTTTTCGCTCACCGTCGTGACGGTTTGGTGTATTACGTTTTTGTAATGTTTATGCGTAGGTTGTGAGTGTTGAATTTGTTGTGTTTGTGTTCTGATGGATGTGCATGTTGAGTCTGTTGTGTTTATATGGGCGTTTTCTCTCCAACTTCTTCTTAATGACTTTGGGACGGACCGAGTGCTGAGTGTAATGCTACCTCTCAACGTTCAATGGCAGGGTTTCCACCAGTTGTACACGGTATTCGTCTTAGTATCAATTTGCGATCGCATCGGGCGGGATTTGAACCCGAGACCTCCTGATTGACAGGCGGACGTTCTACCACAGAACCACCGACACTTGTTACGCCTTATCGAAAATTAGACCTTCAGCTTTATAGGAAGCGTATTTAATAGAGTACGAAATTTTGGTTTAATTGAAATAGAATTGAAATTGAAATCATTGCATCGAAGAAATTCTAATTTAGCGTTTCTCTATTGATTAAAAACAAATGCGCCACCCAGGTTTCGAACCCAGACCATTCGGCTTGGCAGTCGAGCGCTCTACCACAGAACCACCGATAGCTGCTTAGATTGACTGAAATTAAGACAGGCATCGTAAGCATAATAGGTAATAAAGTCTTTTTTTATTAATGAATTTATGAAGGCCTAATCTGGTATTTTTTAAAGGTTAAATCTTGTTTTAGCGCAGTCAGCCGAGATTAGAGGGTTAAAGGGTAGACCCTGTGGGTAGTCCACTTTCTTAACGACCTATATATAGTTCTGTTAATTCAAAGGAGATAATTTAACGTTAATTGCTTTAAAAGCTGGCGGTTAGTCAAGTGGCTCTCTGTGCTTTGTTGATGGTAAGGTTTTTGCTTCTTGTAAATACATTTGGTGTGGACATTTGGATATCTACGATTTCTTGGGTGTGCGAGTCATTATATGATATTGGAAATTGGACGGCATTGGTCTTTTTCATGTGGTATGCGTCACAACGTCAACAGGAAGTGAACGAGTCGTCCACTACCAGATATCTACGGTATCTTCATCAAGGGCGAGTGTTGAAATAAAATGAGCGTTAAAGATGCGGCAAGTATTTCGTAAGCGAGTAATTCCAAAAAGCCTCTGTAGATATTTCTTTCATTAAAATTTGCTTCGTATTATATTTAACTGATAAACTTGTTCTGTAAAAGGGTTTAATTCAATTGTGCATTGTTATAGTACGTCTAACTTACTGTTGTAACTACTTAACTTATGATATTCTGAATAAATTAAAATTGGTCGTTTCGTCTCAATTATTTTAATTATAATTAAAATTTTATACCGGGCGGGATAGAAATGGGTTAATATTTTTAACAAATAACTCTAAATTGCAGAGATATATCTTTAAGGGTTATCTCGATAAATTAATACCACTAGGGACAATTCTTCCGAGGAGAGGTATATTTTGGCTTGCCAACTTGTTTACTTCTTTCTATAACTTCCTTAATTTCTATAAATATATATTTTTTCGTACTTCGCGTGCTACGTTTTTCGTACCTTTCTCGCGACCTTTTCGTACTTAAAAAATAATAATCAGCTAGGCTAATAGTCTTAGTCGATAATTCAAAATAACGGTCAAAAACGCTGCCGATCAGTTTAGTAAAATATTTTCGGTGGCGTAATCGTCGGTTATTTTCGGTATGGAGATACAGGCCGGAAGGCAGGCAAGGCTGCCAGATTTCGATAGACCGAAAACGGCCAACTCTCTCAAATGTTTTCGTCAAAACGAAAATTTTGTGGCGTAGCTATCGACAAAAGCCCAGTTCACACTATACACTTAAATGGGACTTTTAATTGTATCCCACTAATTGTAAGCAAGAAAATTGTATAGTGTGAACAGAAAAATTGTAACAATAACTCCCACTTTTTCTGTTCACACTATACAATTTTCTTGCTTACAATTAGTTGGATACCATTAAGTGGTACAAATAAATGTATAGTGTGAACTGGGCTTAAGACTATACCCAAGGTACCACCTTAGGCCTAAGTCATCGAGCGACTTTTAAAGCCATTAATTCAGGTGGCCGGGTTACAATGTGTAGGAGGGTGGTGGCAAACCCTTCATGCCACGCGAGCCAACAACTCCCTACACTAACTATTAACGCTAACCTCAACAACCTTTTATGGAAGGGGAAACCGAAGAGCTCGAGGGAAAACCCCTCAAACCAGTAGGGAGAGAACTTGCAAACTCAACGCGGAAGGAGTTGTTCCGAGTTTTCACCAAGTGCCACAAGTTGGGATCGAACCCGGCTCCTCTTGCTGCGAGGCGAAAGTGCTAACCACTCCGCGATGTGTTTCGTACTTCGCACTATCTTTGTTTTTCATTATCTTGGGAAAATAAACTCCGGGATAGGACATAACATTGAGCGTTTAGTTCCGTGTTCAATATAAGAAATATTTAAACACAAATACTAAACACTTTTTTGAGCCTAATAGGTTATCTGTTATTTTGTCTGATAAGGTCAAGATATTTTCAGCTGTTTTTAAAGGCCGACTACATATTTATTCGGTTTACTTTGTTTCTCACTGGTAGTCGGCTGCTTGCATAGCACATGTGTCTTGCAGCGAGCCAGCTTCCAGTGAAAGACAGAGTATACCGAGTAACTATGTAGTCGGCCTTTAAATCAGATCAACTCAAGTTTTTAACTATCTGCAGACCACATAACTTATATGCTATATATAATTTATAGGGAAATCATGCTTTTGGAAAAAAGTATTGTAGTAATTTCATTTTACAACAAATCGTCGCCGTTAAAACAAAACCACGTAACTTGAGATACGTGGTTTTGTCAAAATTGACATATTTAGATTTTACACCCCAATTTACGTATATAACATTAAAAACATTAATAGGTTGCAATTGAATTTCTTTTTTTAAATCGAGAAAACATTTAAACGTATCTTTGATATTCACAACGCATTTCGCGCAAAAGCACGTATCTTGCTTATTTTCAGCTACTATCTCACTTCATGATGCGAAAGCACGTATCTCTAAAAATTCCCCTTTAGCAAAATATTTTTTAAATTAAAATCCTCATAAATTCAATATTGAAACGAAATTATTTAACTATCAAATTAACTCGCGTGTAAAAACCTAACACGCGATTTCACAAGTCCCTGCAAAATTAAAAAATCCATTTTTCTCAAAAAGGCCACCGAAAAGATACGTGGTTTTGTTTTAACGGCAACGAAATATGGTTTTAAAACCTATCTAATAGGCTGATTAATTTTAAAAAAATACAAAACTGACAATGTAACGTTTTTACGCACATGTTTTGTGTTTGGAAATGTTTCACTATTCTCTCGGTATGGTCACTGCCGTGCGATTCAATATGAAAAATGTGGTTTTTGTTTAAGATAAGTCCATTAGTCAGAAAGCATTTTAATTTTTTTCGGTCAATTATGGCATAGTGTAGATCCAAGCCAAATGTTTTACGAACCTATTATTACTTATTAAACATTTAATTAAATTAAGTTTCCTTTGAACAGCGTCTGTTTTATTTAAAAACTATTTTCCTATGATTTCCAACAGAAACTGTCCTAAATATTCCTTTATTTTAAAGAAATATACAAAAATCTCTTAAATATTCCTTTATTTAAATGAAAAATACGGAAAATATCTTAAATATTCCTTTATTTAAAAGGAAAAAAACTTAAAATCTCTTAAATATTCCTTTATATAAAAGAAATATACTGAAATTCTACTAAATATTCCTTTATTTAAAAGAAATATACAATCTAATATGTTTAAAATATTCCTTTATTTAAAAGAAATATACAGAAAGGACCATATTTTATTTTTCGTATATCACTTTTAAGACTTTCACTTTGTCTCTTTTTTATTAAATTCCTGTTAATTTATGAGAAGTGAAGGATAGGAATCTTGCTAAAATCCTTCACAAAATTTGGGAAAATCCTTGAGTAAAGTGCAGGATTTTTAAAAATCCCAAATACGTTAACTAAATGTAATACTTTTCCAATTTTAAATAAGACTTTGTAAAACGATTAATTTAACGAATCGGCCGCGGGTGTTCCCTATCGATATCGCTTATCAGAGAGCGACAACTTGTTTATTCCAATCACCTTACAAAATCCGTTATCCATTGCTTACTCTCGCGATATTCTTGTATAGAATCTTCAGTAAGCTTAACGTCGCGGCGGTAACTACAGATAGTAAAGCCTCGATCGAAACTATGTACGACGCAAACCGTACCCCTTATCCGCTTTCGGTGGCGCCATCTGGTGAACCCGGAGGAAGGCGGGTTGAAGGAAGAGAATGGAAAAGGAACGAGTGGGCAGATGCGGGGAACTGTCTGCTGGCGTTGGGGCTCCCTCCACTGTCGCTGATAGAATGAGTGGAATTTGAAATCGATTTGGCTGGCCCTCTTTCCGCGCAATTTAATGTTCCGATGTTAGATACTGGTTACGTAATTTTGCGCGCGTCTCAGACCCGCCGTCGAGTTGGGATGCGCTACTTTTCTTTTCAAGAACTTTTTCTTTCATTTGAAAGAACTTGAACTTTAAATGTGGGATTTGTATCGGCGCTTAAAGTCTAAAGCGACTTTAAAGTCGAGACGTAGGCCTAATAGAGACTCCCTTTCAATAGGCCACTTTATTATTTATTGAGGCGCCATCTATCGCAGTTTTTCAACTATACTATTAAAGTTTTGTAAAAACTCGAGAAAAATGAAATTACGTATCTCTCTTTTCTGATAGTAGATGGCGCGTCAGTGTTTAATGAGGCGCCATCTATCGCAGTTTTTTGACTACAAATACTATTAAAGTTTCGTAAAAAACGTGAGAAAAGGAAAATACGTATCTCTTTTCTGATAATAGATGACGCCTCAGTGTTTAATGAGGCGACATCTACCGCAGTTTTTCGACTATAGGTATTGTTAAAGTTATGTAGAAACGCGAGAAAAGGATATAACGTACTAAGTATGTTTATTTTCGGATAATAGATGGCGCGTCAGTATTTAATAAGGTGCCATCCACGTCGCTTTATCTACAAAGATATTTAAATTATCTAGAAATTGGGTGAATTTCAGTATTTCTCTTTGCTGATAGTAGATGGCGGATCAGTCACTGCAGGGTGGCCACACCTATATTTCATAATTTTTCCCATATTTTCAATGTCTTCCCGTGACACCCATACGAGCACCCATATCTAGACTATACAAGAACATATTTGGGTTGCTTTGAACCAACGAGTCGTCCCGTTGTTGAAGTGTTATTTTAAAATATTTTTCGTGACACCATTGAGATTTGAGAATCTACCCATCGACAAACATTATGAATTTTAAAATATCCTTAATTTCCCTTTTGAAAGCGTGTGTTCAAAGTTATGTTTCCTATAATTTCCTACAAAAGACTTCCTATATACAGGGTGTCCACTAAAAAACGATCCAGGGCGAATATCTCAGAAACCGTTTTCTCTAGGAATTTGAAATTTTTATGTTACGTAGCACGTGCAGGGGGCCAAAGAAGAATGATAACCTCGATGACCTTGAACCATGTCTTCAAGGTCATCCAAAAACTATCTCGAGAACCGTAAGTGCTAGAAAGTTGGTTCCAATTAGAAAAGTGTTCCCCGTCACGTTTTATTCCTACATAGCGTGAACATGATCGGATTCGACCAATAGTAAGACATGGTTCAAGGTCATCGAGGTTATCATTCTTCTTTGGCCTCCTGCACGTGCTACGTAACATAAAAATTTTAAATTGCTAGAGAAAATGGTTTCTGAGATATTCGCCCTGGATCGTTTTTTAGTGGACACCCTGTTTGTTTGAAAAAAAATCCAAATATTAGTACAAAGCAGGGAAATATCCGGAGGAAACTCCAAATTCTTAGTTGAAATCAGGGAAATATCAGTACTACAAATTCTTAGTTGAAATCAGGGAAATATCAGAACTACAAATTCTTAGTTGAAATCAGGGAAATATCAGAACTACAAATTCTTAGTTGAAATCAGGGAAATATTAGAACTACAAATTCTTAGTTGAAATCAGGGAAATATTAGAACTACAAATTCTTAGTTGAAATCAGGGAAATATCAGAACTACAAATTCTTAGTTGAAATCAGGGAAATATCAGGAATACTAAAAGTTCTATGTTGAATTTTGGGAAATATCAGGGGAAAACTCAAAATTATATGTTGAAAGCAGGGAAAACTCAAAATATTTAGTATATTTCAGGGAAATTTGCGAGGGTCGAGTTTTTTTCCTAATACCTATTGCAAAGGAAAACACTTGTGTCTAAAGACATTAGGTGCTCTTCCACCTGAAAAAATTAGGCAAAAATCTGTGAATTATCCTCAAAATAACAGATACAAATCAGAAGAAAACTGAAAAATAGCACATATAACAAATATAACATATGGTAAAAATACTTATATTTATCAGTCTCGATTTTTTAATCACTACCAGCTGGAAATTGCGCTGACAAAAACGGTTAGCGATCCAACGAACGAAGCATTATGAGGTAACTCTGTTGGAACGACGTCCTCCACGTTTGACCCCGAACGTTCCGCTCTTTTAAAAAGTACTCAAACGCCAAGCCGCCAATCCTACGAAGGTAGACACGTCCCGCTGGTTGTCGAGGCCAGGCCGGCTGATCGGGCCAGAATGTATGGCGCCTGGGCCGCTTAGCCGCGCGTGACGCGAGTGTCAATCGTGACCGGCCGACCTTCGTAAGAATTGCGCGCGCCACCGGGTGATTGAACGGTATTCGCCAGCCCTGTTGCGGCTCTCGAGTCCCCCACGCGTCACGCGCCCCGTCCCGCCAATGAAGTCGCCACTATACCACGCTACCTGAGAGCAAAAGTCAAGTAAGTCGAGATACGTGACTATTGAAAGAAATTCAAAATAAAAATCCTTGAGTGTTTTAAATTAAGGTGACTCAGTACAAAGTTTCCAAATATATTTTCATTTACTAGATTTCGAAGTTAAAACTAGTTTTTCTCAAATAGGGGTTTTCAGACTTGCTTGACTCTTGCTCTAAGGTAGCGATTTCCATTTATCGCGTTTTCCCCCACCGCGTGCGAAGGCGGCTTTCACTGCCAAACACGTAATTGTAGAATATACATGGCTTCTCATGGTTGCTTCCGGAACACTGTGTGACTGGGTTCATACAAACATGGAAATCAGACAAAACCTGGAAATATCAGGGAAACTGAAAATTTAACTGAAAAATCAGGGAAATCAGGGAAAATAATAATGATATCTTCAAATTTGTTTTAGTATTACTGAAATTATTACTTAGTATTGAATTCATACGTTCAATCTTGACTATATTATATTAGAAAGTGCAACAGTAATGCTTTTAACATTTTAGAGACCCCTATTGTTTTAAAAAGTACACCTGGAAAATATTCAACTACTTTGGAAAACCTGGAAATATCAGGGAAAATGGTTTATGAAATATTGTATGAAAGCTGTGAGTAGAGCATAGCGGTGACTTAATTTCGGTCGGCGGCGTTGCTTTTTCAGCGGTGGCGGCGTGTAGGGGAGAAAATCCCCCTTTTTGAAAATTGGATCGGCGGCGCGAGGCTCTAACTGCGAGAAGTACAGCGATTAAACATATTTTTTCATAGTACGTATATCAGAAGTATATTATACACCTATTACGAGTGAAGTAATACCTCAGTCCATATTTTTTTTCAAGGTCTCTAAACTACCCTAAAATCGAGATTTTCATGAAATTTAGGGATAAATGGACTGTTTACAAAATAGGGTCTCTGATGATAATCAGCCAAGCGGTTCGAACCATGTCAGACCCCTAGTTCTATTAGGTATATTAAAAATTTATCTATGAATTTTTTTCCTTTTAAATTCAAAGCGAAGATTCAGTCAAATTGTAAAATTTTAAGGAAATATAAATACCGAGTTAGTTCAAATAAAGATCTCATTTGGTTTCATGTTAGTCTCTATTTGGTTCCTAATTTGAAATTTGTGGTCACTATTTTGCCCTATTTTCATGGAAGAGTACCTTTTTTTAAGATTTTGGTGGGAGCCCTATGCTAATTTATCACCGGCACGAGAAAATTTTCCGTATTTTTCCGAAAAAAAAGAAGAAAAAGGTTTTAATTCCATGATTGTTCGCCAATTTAAATTTCACGGCATTTTCACTTCAATTTTTCGAATCCAAAAGTAAAATTAAACCTCTAGACCAGTTAAGAATTAAAACTCTTAAAAAGTAATATGTTTAATTTTTTATTTTTCTGATTTGCGGAAAATATTCCGGAAAATTAACAACTCTACTATTAGAGTTCTATGTATTTATGTACAAAGGTCATTTCTGTAGTACTGACAATTTGGTGTAAACAAAATTACTAATTAAATCTAATTCAAATTAATTTAAATTTTAATTGACGTTACCTCTGCACGTAAATCATAAATCAATTGACTCAGAAAAATGGGCGTAAATTGTTTAAAAATCAATAAAATTAAAAATAAGACTATTCGCGACCGTAACGAGTCTAGATGGCGTAACGGCGCTAGCTTCTCCGAGGTAGCCCCTAAGATCTAGCGTCTGCTACAGACAAATTAAAAAGTCATACTTGAACGTTTTTCTTAAATAAACTTATCAAAATATCAGCAAACGATGCAAAAATTATATTAAAATGCAAGTATCATTATTTATAAAGTCAAATTTACTAATAACGATGAGGAAAAACTAATAGCGTCTGCTTTAGCCACTACCTATCTAGGTTTCAATGGCGACCCAAAGGGGGCGTAGCGATAGTTTTCGGTCGCGAATATAAAATCAATTAAATCAACCTTTCAATTTTTTTAAAAAGAAATATGTCAACAATCCTGATTGAAAATAATTTTTTTTTCTCAATCAATACGGACTATACGACTAAGAAATGAAAAATATTTTAAAATTATTATCCCTACGCTTCTAGTGAAAATTGGTAAAACTAGACCTTATAAGTAGGATACCCGGAAGCTATTGCTATAACATCTCGTCGGCTATAAAGTGAAACCAAACCGTACCAGAATAAACCCTGTATAAAGAAGCAGTGATGGGCACTATTGTGTGACATCCACTCCTCTCTTTTCACTCTTTATTGAGCGGTAAAAGTTTCGCTCCTTTCTGAGCGGTAATTTTTTCGTTCATTTTTGGGCAATAAAAGTTTCGTTCCTCACTTTTCGCTCTTTTCTGAGCAGTAAAAGTTTCGTTCTACTCTTTTTTGCTGCTTTCTGAGCAGTAAAATTCTCTACTCACTTTTCGCTGTTTCTGAGCGGTAAAAGTTTCGTTCTACTCTTTTTGCTCCTTTCTGAGCGGTAAAAATTTCCTCCTCTCTTTTCACTCTTTATTGAGCGGTAAATGTTTCGTTCTACTCCTTTTGCTCCTTTTTGAGCGTTAAAAGTTTTGCTCCTCTCTTTTCGCCCTTTTTTGAGCGCTTAAAATATCGCTTCTCTTTTCGCCCTTTTTTTAGTTGTTAAAATTTCGCTCCCCTTTTTTTGAGTGGTTAAAATTTTGCTCGTGTCTTTTCGGTCATTTTTGAGCAGTAAATATTTCGCTCCTCTCTTTTCGCTCTTTTTTGAGCGGTTAAAATGTCGCTCCTCTCTTTTCGCTCTTTTTTGAGCGGTTAAAATGTCGCTCCTCTCTTTTCGCTCTTTTTTGAGTGGTTAAAATTTTGCTCCTCTCTTTTCGCTCTTTTTTGAGCGGTTAAAATTTTGCTCCTCTCTTTTCGCTCTTTTTTGAGCGGTTAAAATGTCGCTCCTCTCTTTTCGCTCTTTTTTGAGTGGTTAAAATTTTGCTCCTCTCTTTTCGCTCTTTTTTGAGCGGTTAAAATTTTGCTCGTCTCTTTTCGCTCTTTTTTGAGCGGTTAAAATTTTGCTCCTCTCTTTTCGCTCTTTTTTTGAGCGGTTAAAATGTCGCTCCTCTCTTTTCGCTCTTTTTTGAGCGGTTAAAATGTCGCTCCTCTCTTTTCGCTCTTTTTTGAGTGGTTAAAATTTTGCTCCTCTCTTTTCGCTCTTTTTTGAGCGGTTAAAATTTCGCTCCTCTCTTTTCGCTCTTTTTTTGAGCGGTTAAAATGTCGCTCCTCTCTTTTCGCTCTTTTTTTGAGCGGTTAAAATGTCGCTCCTCTCTTTTCGCTCTTTTTTGAGGGGTTAAAATTTTGCTCCTCTCTTTTCGCTCTTTTTTGAGCTGTTAAAATGTCGCTCCTCTCTTTTCGCTCTTTTTTTGAGCGGTTAAAATGTCGCTCCTCTCTTTTCGCTCTTTTTTGAGTGGTTAAAATGTCGCTCCTCTCTTTTCGCTCTTTTTTTTTGAGCGGTTAAAATGTCGCTCCTCTCTTTTCGCTCTTTTTTGAGCGGTTAAAATGTCGCTCCTCTCTTTTCGCTCTTTTTTGAGTGGTTAAAATTTTGCTCCTCTCTTTTCGCTCTTTTTTGAGCGGTAAAAATTTCGCTCCTCTCTTTTCACTCTTTATTGAGCGGTAAATGTTTCGTTCTACTCCTTTTGCTCCTTTTTGAGCGTTAAACGTTTCGCTCCTCTCTTTTCGCCCTTTTTTGAGCGCTTAAAATATCGCTTCTCTTTTCGCCCTTTTTTTAGTTGTTAAAATTTCGCTCCTCTCTTTTCGCTCTTTTTTGAGCTGTTAAAATTTTGCTCCTCTCTTTTCGCTCTTTTTTTGAGCGGTTAAAATGTCGCTCCTCTCTTTTCGCTCTTTTTTGAGTGGTTAAAATTTTGCTCCTCTCTTTTCGCTCTTTTTTTGAGCGGTTAAAATGTCGCTCCTCTCTTTTCGCTCTTTTTTTCTGAGTGGTTAAAATTTTGCTCCTCTCTTTTCGCTCTTTTTTTGAGCGGTTAAAATGTCGCTCCTCTCTTTTCGCTCTGTTCTGAGCGGTTAAAATGTCGCTCCTCTCTTTTCGCTCTGTTCTGAGCGGTTAAAATGTCGCTCCTCTCTTTTCGCTCTGTTTTGAGCGGTTAAAATGTCGCTCCTCTCTTTTCGCTCTGTTTTGAGTGGTTAAAATTTTGCTCCTCTCTTTTCGCTCTTTTTTTGAGCGGTTAAAATGTCGCTCCTCTCTTTTCGCTCTTTTTTTGAGCGGTTAAAATGTCGCTCCTCTCTTTTCGCTCTTTTTTGAGCGGTTAAAATTTTGCTCCTCTCTTTTCGCTCTTTTTTTGAGCGGTTAAAATGTCGCTCCTCTCTTTTCGCTCTTTTTTGAGCGGTTAAAATGTCGCTCCTCTCTTTTCGCTCTTTTTTGAGCGGTTAAAATGTCGCTCCTCTCTTTTCGCTCTTTTTTTGAGCGGTTAAAATGTCGCTCCTCTCTTTTCGCTCTTTTTTGAGCGGTTAAAATTTCGCTCCTCTCTTTTCGCTCTTTTTTTGAGCGGTTAAAATTTCGCTTCTCTCTTTTCGCTCTTTTTTTGAGCGGTTAAAATTTCGCTTCTCTCTTTTCGCTCTTTTTTGAGGGGTTAAAATTTCGCTCCTCTCTTTTCGCTCTTTTTTGAGTGGTTAAAATGTCGCTCCTCTCTTTTCGCTCTTTTTCGACTGGTTAAGTTTTCGCTCTTCTCATTTCCTTTTTTGCGCTCTCCTAAAAAGATATTTTAAACTCCATTTCGCTCAAAATGAGAGGAACGCGGCCATCACTGCAAAAGAGGGGTGGCGGTTTCCAAATAGGGCGAAGGGCAGTCTTAAAGGAAGAGCGGAAATGGAGATACCTTCTCTTCCGCTCAGGGAGCTCTTTAATAGGTTTCGAGTTCCGTGAAGCGAGCCAGCAGCTCCGTCTTTTGCTGATTTTTCCCCATTGATCGTTTGCTGTTATTTCTCGTTCTATATAGAACTCGTATGGCGCGAGGGGGCGCGTTGGTCTTATCTCTCTGGGGCCTTGGATGTTTTCAATAGAAAAAACCCGCCAGGGAGTTACGTTATCTGTGGGAAGAAATATATAGACTACGCTATACCGCTATGGTAGGGTAAAGTTTGCCCACGTTTCGCTGTAATATAACGGGGGTAGGGTAAAGTTTGCGTTTTCTCTTGGTTTCTTTTATTGAAAGTTGATCGTCTTTTTTACCGCCCGAACTGTATCTTTTTTGGGGTTTTTTAATGATCAGTCTTCGGTGACATTTTCGACCATTCGGTTTCTGCCTCTGATACTTTTTTCTTCTCAATTTTTACTACACGTTCCACGTGTTCTTATACTTCTATCTTATGAGCAGGGTTTTCACTTATTGGACGAGTGAACGGAGCTGACGTGATAACTAACCTTAGGTTTTTTTCAAAGATAGGTTAAAATTTTAGAAATACATCAATTATACAGGGTGTTCTTAAAGGTTATGCAAATATTTTAAGGAGTTGTAGGGGGTGAGTTGAGAAGTTTTTTCCCATTTTCCTACGATGAGTTAAAAGAGCGCCAGAGAGCTTCAAAGTGTGACCTACTAGCCCCTGGAAGTAGGCTGCAACAAGCGCAAAACCAAGCAGCAGGGACTTTAAATACTGTTTAAGTTTACTTTTTTTACGCTGGTTACCTCGATTTGTTTACCAAGTCCTTTTATACCTATCACACGAACCCCAACCTTAATGTTCGCATTTCCCTGCTGCTTGGTTTTGCGCTTGTTGCAGCCTACTTCCAGGGGCTAGTAGGCCATACTTTGAAGCTCTCTGGCGCTCTTTTAACTCATCGTAGGAAAATGGGAAAAAAACTTCTCAACTCACCCCCTACAACTCCTTAAAATCTTTGCATCACCATTTCAAACACCCTGTATACCTTTTCCTGTTTTGTAGGTTTTGCTGTAATTCTGTAAAATAGTTTTAGAAAAACGTCGTAAATATTTTATTTTGTACAAAAATAGACGATTTCGTATAAAACATATTTTTTTGGCTAAGTTCAAAGTGTTGTATATTTACGCGTCAACAAAATGTCTATGTATAAAATAATTATTTTCTAAATTGAATAATATTCTTCTTTTCGCATTAGCTGTGAAACATATCGCCACCACTTATGTTGAATGTGATACACATTAGCTCGACCCAATAGAGTTGTACCGTAGATTTAACTAAATCCTATAGTTATTTTTAGAAGATTATTTATCGATTATTGTACATTATTTACTAGTGCTGAAATATGGCTATTTTTTGTTTATTTTTTAATGCATTCTGGGCTTAGATATGAGGAATTAACCGTTTTAGAAATGAGGAATTAACCGTTTTAGAAATGACGAATTCTGGACTTATAAATGAGGAATTCACGGGTTTAGAAATGAGGAATTCACGGGTTTAGAAATGAGGAATTCACGGGTTTAGAAATGAGGAATTCACGGGTTTAGAAATGAGGAATTAACCGTTTTAGAAATGAGGAATTAACCGTTTTAGAAATGAGGAATTCACCGGTTTAGAAATGAGGAATTAACCGTTTTAGAAATGAGGAATTCACGGGTTTAGAAATGAGGAATTAACCGTTTTAGAAATGAGGAATTCTGGACTTATAAATGAGGAATTCTGGACTTATAAATGAGGAATTCTGGACTTATAAATGAGGAATTCTGGACTTATAAATGAGGAATTCTGGACTTATAAATGAGGATTTCTGGACTTATAAATGAGGATTTCTGGACTTATAAATGAGGAATTCTGGACTTATAAATGAGGAATTAACCGTTTTAGAAATGAGGAATTAACCGGTTTAGAAATGAGGAATTCACGGGTTTGGAAATGAGGAATTAACCGTTTTAGAAATGAGGAATTCTGGACTTATATATGAGGAATTCAGGGTTTAGAAATTAGGAATTCACGGGTTTAGAAATGAGGAATTCACGGGTTTTGAAATGAGGAATTCACGGGTTTGGAAAAAAGGATCTCCAAATTTATTTCGTTTTAATACCTATACGTAAAAAATTCCTGATGTTTGAACAAATTTGTTTGAAGCAATTTGTAAATCGTCTTCGTTAACGGCTGTTTGCTCTCGGGGTGATATTATCCTTTTCCGCTTTCTTACAACGCTAATTCTCTCCATTTAGAAAGTGCAACGACTTTAATCGAAGAAGTAGAAGCCTGAGGAGACACGGGAATCAGGTGAAAAAGAAAATGTCAATGGAACCGGGTTGCTAGGCAAACTCGGGATCCCGTGATTCGAAAATCGCTTCGTGCAGTCACAAAAGCTAAGATCCGATCCGTCTCTACTACCTCGATTTTGGCGATGCGCCCCCACTCCGTTCCTGTTTGCCCTTAATATTCGCTTTTATTGAGAGCCTAGTAATGGGTAGTGTTAGCCGGCCAATGAAAAAGCGAACGTACAAGCTGCTAAGCAAACGAACTCTTTCCTCCTTTTCTTTACTCTTCAGCCTCCGCATCCCCATCCTCCGCGTCTGCAGGCGTCTCGGACACGCTCTACAAACAGGAGTGGCACTGGGATACTGCGGAGAAAAGGACACCGTCGTCCCAGTCAGCTTCCATCAATTGCTTTTCTTTCGATGGGTAATGCGCGTTTGGGTAACATTCGCCCAGGTTCTTCTCCGCTGCGATTTGTCTTACTGCTCTCATTTTTTTTTTAAGTTCGAGGAAGGTATTAAATTAGTGCCGTTTGCGTTTGACGATGTAGCAGGGCTCTCCTATATCAATTCAATTCAATTCAATTCAATTTTTATTTATTAGAATAATTGGTTACAATTTTTAGGAGGTGAGGGGCTAAGTCAGAATGTGACTTGTGCCCCGAGCAACAATAGAAATTATTAAAATATGTAGATATATATATATAATATAAAAAATAAAGGTTATATTAACAACATCAGAGAATGTATAATAAGAAAAAAACAAAAGGATAACTTTTTTTTTTTACAAATTCGAATGCTAAGAGCAAAGTGAATATAAACTGTTATCATCAAAAAATTCGAGCATGGGTCCCTCTAGTTGCTAGCAGTCGAAGTTATACTTGAATGAAAGTAGAGTCAAGAATCAGTTTTTTGATTTTATCTTTAATTAAGTCGCTTTTCTCTAAGGGGCGTAGTTTAGGAATGAGGGAATTAAATAATTTAATCCATTTATAAAAAATGGAAGACAGCATTTTGGAAGTGTTACAGAATGGGAATTTTAAGTAATTTACATACCGAGTTGTATTAAGTTTGATTATGATGGTAAGGTACTTGGGCATGACGTCTCATTATGAATAAGTTTTAGGCAGTTATAATCGTATACTTGAAACACCGACATAATTTTACTGAGGTTAATATGTTCCTATATTATCAAAGATAGTACACCTATATGTTTCTCTATTATCAAAGATAATACTCCTATATGTTTCTCTATTATCAAAGATAATACTCCAATATATTTCTCTTTTATCAAAGATAATACTCCAATATATTTCTCTATTATCAAAGATAATGTAACGTATTTTACTCTCTCTGAACATATAACGCTACCTCGGGCGTATGGTGTCGCCAAAAACTTTCCTCGCTCCGGAAAGGAGGTTGCCACCGATTTCGCAATACCCATCGTAGGGGTTAAACCTCCGACCCGAGCGAGGAAAAGACAGAATTGAGATCGAGACTAAGAAGACGCGATGTGGTTTTGAGATGTGTGTGCGCGCCGTGACTTTGGCCCTCTCGGACAAGCTTCCGCGAGACGGACATGTTTTTGTAAATATACTTTCTTTGTATTCGTGTAAATATATTTCTTGTTGTACATACTTTTGATTTGCTTCTTATGTTTATTCATTATTTTATTATAGTAACCATTTAACTCCCTATTTTATTCATTTAATGTAACACTTAATCCTAATCCTAATTATTATAATTAATTACCCCTAGACAACTTAACCATAATTTAAAATCCCCATTACTTTACCATAATATTTAAAAGTGTTACAATAATACTCCAATATGTTTCTCTATTATCAAAGATAATACTCCAATATATTTCTCTATTATCAAAGATAATACTCCAATATGTTTCTCTATTATTAAAGATAATACTCTTATATGTTCCTATATTATCAAACATAATACTTAAATATGTTTCTATTATCAAAGATAATACTCCTATGTGTTCCTATATTATCAAACATAATATTACAATGTTTCTCTAGTATCAAAGATAATACTCCTATTTTCCTCTATTATCAAAGATAATACTCCAATTTGTTTCTCTATTATCAAAGATAATACTCCTTTATTTTCCTCTATTATCAAAGATAATACTCCTATATTTTCCTCTATTATCAAAGATAATACTCCTATATTTTCCTCTATTGTCAAAGATAATACTCCTATATGTTCCTATATTGTCAAAGATAATACTCCTATATGTTCCTATATTGTCAAAGATAATACTCCTATATGTTCCTATATTATCAAACATATTACTCCAATATGTTTCTCTATTATCAAAGATAATACTTCTATATGATCCTATATTATCAAAGATAATACTCCTATATTTTCCTATAATCAAATCAAATTTCAAATTCAAAGTATTTTATTTTTATGAGTTAAGTAGGTTGTCGACTGTTGAATTAGCAATAACGGCCAACCCATTCTTCGAAGTTTCTATGTTAACCTACGAACAAAAATATCTCTCGCCGTCGAGCGCCCCCAGCGGAAAATTATTTTTAGAATAGTTTTTCCATCAAAAGCAATATAAAAACGAGCGTGGCGCTGAACTTTTTGCCATGGTTTATAGCGGGAAAATCCTTGTTAATGGAATTTCGGCGAATGGGTTGGCCGGTACTGCGTGAGTGTCAAAGTTGGCCGTGCCCTAAGCCTTAATAGTGATAGTACCGGGTAGATGAAAATCTCGGGTGAATCTCTCCATTACGCTCTTATCTAACTTGTTGACTCCTTTGTCGCAGCATATCCGCTCTCTCTTTTAAGAAAGTCAATTTTAAATTTTTGCCTCCGGCCACGACGATGAGCGGGAGGTAAAAGAGGGCTTAGGAAGTAGACGGAATTGAGGGGGGTCTACCCTTTTCGCCTTTATGTATGCCCCCCACCCCAACCTATCAGATCTCTCTTCAAATCCTCCGCGCCTCCGTAATTTTTCTCTGATATCTGGCTCTTCTCATCTCAGAAAGGCTTTTCTTTCCAGCGGTCTAGCCCACTCTATTTCGCTTTCTCAGAATGAAATCGAATTGCCGAAATTAATTAGGAAAGGACTTTTCCGATGAAAAATATTCGACTTCCTTTTTGAAGCTTCTCTCCCAATTTATTCCCGTTTCCATTTTCCCGGCCAACTCTTTCGACTTTCGTAAGAAATCACCGCCCCTGAAAGTCGGTTTTCTTAGAAGAATCTTTTCAGAATTGCTCCCTTATTATACTCTCTTTCGAAGTTTTATTTATTTTGAGGCAACGGTGCTTTCGGGTATCTTTTTTCTCTATTTTTGGGGTTTTGCGGGATTTAAAGAGCTTCGTTCGATAAAGCGACTCGCTTTGGTTTACCGAATAATGTCAAGTTGAGTTTTTGATGGCTCATTTCGCTTCCTAGAATAGTCTCTTTAGTTTTGAGATTCGGTGTATATTTGATCATTTTTTTCATAATTCTTCAATGTCTTCTTGTAACTTCCTACAATTTGAGTTTGCTAGTTCTCTCCCCCACTGGTTAAAGGGGATTTCCACCGAGTTCTTCGGTTTTTCCATAAAGTAAAAATCTGGTTGAAGTTAACGGTAATAGTAAAATGATTTAAAGGCGTGAAAAGTCACTAGTGCTTGGGTATTAGCCTAGCTGATTATTATTCGTCTCTATTTTTACGATCTCATAATTTATTTTATAAATACAGACCGAAATCAAAATCTACAAAGTTTTTGTCCAAAATGACGTCAGCTTTGTTCGTCAATTAAAATAGACGGCGATATTTTCTGAAATAGTCGTACGACGATATTTTCTGAAATATACGACGTTATTTTCTGAAATATACGACCATATTTTGTAATATATGCGACCATATTTTGTAATATATGCGACCATATTTTGTAATATATGCGACCATATTTTGTAATATATGCGACCATATTTTGTAAAATATGCGACCATATTTTGTAAAATATACGACCATATTTTCTGAAATATACGACGTTATTTTCTGAAATATACGACCATATTTTGTAATATATGTGACCATATTTTGTAAAATATGCGACCATATTTTGTAAAATATACGACCATATTTTCTGAAATATACGATGTTGTTTTGTAATATATACGACGTTGTTTTGTAATATATACGACCATATTTTGTAAAATATACGACCATATTTTGTAAAATATACGACCATATTTTGTAATATGTACGATAATATTTTGTAATATGTACGACCATATTTTGTAATATGTACGACCATATTTTGTAATATGTACGACCATATTTTGTAATATGTACGACCATATTTTGTAATATATACGACCATATTTTGTAATATGTACGACCATATTTTGTAATATATACGACCATATTTTGTAATATGTACGACCATATTTTGTAAAATATACGACCATATTTTGTAATATGTACGAACATATTTTGTAAAATATACGACCATATTTTGTCAAATATACGACCATATTTTGTAAAATATACGACCATATTTTGTAAAATATACGACCATATTTTGTAAAATATACGACCATATTTTGTAAAAAATACGATAATATTTTCTAGAAGGAGTACAGTTTCGAAGTTATGTGAAAATATGAAATTAAATATACCTTTGGGGGGTTGACAGTCGATGCTTCCCTCCTTTCATTTCATCAGATCGATCCACGGGGGGGGGGGGGGGTAGGCAACGGCGCGATATGGAGAAACCTGTTTGAAAGGGAAGCCGTCTCCCAGGGTGCGCGCGGAGAGAGAGATTCCAGTTTGCCAGTCTGTACTCCAGTGTGGTTCGTTCTACACGAGTCTTCCCTAAGATCCTTAAACCCCGCGTCGTCGGGGGGGATATGAGCCAAACCCTGCATCCCCCCTTTGCGTGCATTCTCCATTTGACGCCACTTCTTACCTGGTATTGATACCTAAGGTAATAGGTCGTGTTTGATATTGGAACATAAATGCCAAGTGACGTGGCGGGGGGACGCTTCTCCCTCAATAAGATGGGATGGCGACAAAAGGTAAAGCACCGTCCTCCTTTCCCGGTTCTGGAACCCCCCCCCCCCCTCCTCCACCTTAGCGCGTGGGTGCTGTTAGGGGGGGGGGGGAGACAGAAGAGGTTTGGAAAATATTGGTTACAAAAGAGCTCGCGGGGTGGCGGGTACTGCTTAGGCTTTGCCTCTCCCACTCCCTTTTTTCAATGTGATTTTTTCACCGTTCATGATTTTTATTTTTATAAGGGTAATAGTATTTTCGACACTGGGTACCGCTCTCTTTCTATATATATATATAGGTATCTCTCTATGCGTATTTTTATCCTCTCTTAAATGGAACTCTATCACATTGATTTTCCTATAGGAAAATCCCCCTCCGTCGATGCTCGTTTTGTCCAAAAAAAGAGACAACTTTATTTAATATACTAGTGTTATATTTTTGTAGACCCTAACGTTTTGATAGCAATGGTTTTAATGAAAGTAATTTCAACAGCACCATTAAAGTATTTGGAAAAGCTGAAATTCCTTGAAAAGTCGGGCAATTTGATTTTGGGTCATAAAGTCGGGCAATTTGATTTTTGGTCAAAGGTCGAGCAACTTGATTTTTGGTCAAAAGTCGAGCAACTTGATTTTTGGTCAAAAGTCGAGCAACTTGATTTTTGGTCAAAAGTCGAGCAACTTGATTTTTGGTCAAAAGTCGAGCAACTTGATTTTTGGTCAAAAGTCGAGCAACTTGATTTTTGGTCAAAAGTCGAGCAACTTGATTTTTGGTCAAAAGTCGAGCAACTTGATTTTTGGTCAAAAGTCGAGCAACTTGATTTTTGGTCAAAAGTCGAGCAACTTGATTTTTGGTCAAAAGTCGAGCAACTTGATTTTTGGTCAAAAGTCGAGCAACTTGATTTTTGGTCAAAAGTCGAGCAACTTGATTTTTGGTCAAAAATTGAGCAACTTGATTTTTGGTCAAAAATTGAGCAACTTGATTTTTGGTCATAAATTGAGCAACTTGATTTTTGGTCATAAATTGAGCAACTTGATTTTTGGTCATAAATTGAGCAACTTGATTTTTGGTCAAAAATCGAGCAACTTTATTATGGGTCTAAATTCAGGGAATTAAAAAAATTAGTCTGAAAATCAGGAAAATGTCAGGGAATTAAATTTCGGTTACAAATTGGAAACCTTTACTAAAATATAGTTTAAAAAATACAAAATTTGAAACAGAAGCTCGCCAATAAAATAAATAAAATTAATGGTGATGTCGTTTAATTATGAAAATAATTCTATAAAATAACTCAGGAAATAAATATTTTATTATATTATAATTCAATGTAATTAAAATATATGGCTTCTGTAAACCAACCTCCTAATATGTTGAATAACCATGTGAAAGTTAAAAAAAAAAATTAGTTACACAAACAGAAAACTTTCCTTTGGTATTTATCTCGGAAGACAGGACCCTAGCTAAAGTTTATTTTAATGTTAGTAAGTTTGATGAAAAATATTAAAACTAAATTAAATAAATATAAGCCAAATTTTTTACTTTTAAGAGCAATGGCATACTGGCAGCTAGGAGCAACAAACACAAGGAGAACGCAGCTAGCCTTTAAACACGCTAACGAAGGGTTGTTTACGAATTTCATTGGACGAGCGTCACGAGCCTTTACGCTGAATGTTTTACGGGCGGGGGGGAAGACAATTTCCGAATTTTCCCCTTCCGACGGCAGCAGGCGCTAAAGCTTCTAGCCAATGAAAAACGTACGCAAGAAAATCCACGACTTTTGACGGGTTGCGTTCTCCTTGTGTGGGGTGTTTGTTTGTTGCTCCTAGCTGGCAGAACCGCTAAAATGCTTCTCAACTTGTTGTATAATTTTTTCTGCATATAGAGCAGCCAATTTCGCTGGAAATAATGAACTCATCTTAACTCTGGAAGTGGCTTAAATTACTCTATATTCCAAATACTCCAATTTAGCCTTTTTTATAATATCCTTCTGAAACACTACGCAGATATTCCGTCTCGAAATCTACCCTTTTAATTAAATCCTCTTCAAACGGATAAAAAATACTTCCTATTTTCCGCGTGCGAACTCAATTACCAGTCTACGCTTTTATTTTTTATATTTTGCTGTTTCTTACTGCAGAGAGTGCTACGTCGGAAAAAAATTAATAACTTTACTTTTTCCGAGACTTTTTCCAACCTTTTTTTATTTGTAAATGGGTTATATTACGAGATAAGAAATAACTGAAAGAAATTGAGGCATTTTTACGTTAAAAGCATCGGAATTCATAATGCGAAAGGTCATTACGAGTATTATTCGATTTGGGAATCCATTAAAATAAATAGCTTTCAAAGACGTGTATCGGCCATGAAGGCGTATTTCGACGAAGTACAAACGTCTATTACAGACTGAAAAACATATGTTTGTTGCTTTTTTTTAATAATAGTTTTATTTATTTTTGCGATATATTTAGTAAAATACGTAATTTGTGATATTTACAGTGTTTTTGAAAATGCGAACTGTGTTCCTATTACCTTAACGACATTTGAATTTAAACACGCCATTTCAATTTAAACACGCCATTTGAATTTAAACACGCCATTTGAATTTAAACACGCCATTTGAATTTAAACACGCCATTTGAATCTAAACACGCCATTTGAATCTAAACACACCATTTGAATTTAAACACGCCATTTCAATTTGTACACGCCATTTGAATTTCAATACGCCATTTGAATTTCAACACGGCATTTGAATTTCAACACGCCATTTGAATTTCAACACGCCATTTGAATTTCAACACGCCATTTGAATTTCAACACGCCATTTCAATTTCAACACGCCATTTGAATTTCAACACGCCATTTGAATTTCAACACGCCATTTCAATTTCAACACGCCATTTCAATTTAAACACGCCATTTCAATTTAAACACGCCATTTCAATTTAAACACGCCATTTCAATTTAAACACGCCATTTCAATTTAAACACGCCATTTCAATTTAAACACGCCATTTCAATTTAAACACGCCATTTCAATTTAAACACGCCATTTCAATTTAAACACGCCATTTCAATTTAAACACGCCATTTCAATTTAAACACGCCATTTCAATTTAAACACGCCATTTCAATTTAAACACGCCATTTCAATTTAAACACGCCATTTCAATTTAAACACGCCATTTCAATTTAAACACGTCATTTGAATCTAAACACGCCATTTGAATCTAAACACGCCATTTGAATTTAAACACGCCATTTCAATTTGTACACGCCATTTGAATTTCAACACGCCATTTCAATTTAAACACGCCATTTCAATTTAAACACGCCATTTCAATTTAAACACGCCATTTCAATTTAAACACGCCATTTCAATTTAAACACGCCATTTCAATTTAAACACGCCATTTCAATTTAAACACGCCATTTCAATTTAAACACGCCATTTGAATTTCAACACGCCATTTGAATTTCAACACTCCATTTGAATTTAAACACTCCATTTCAATTTAAACACGCCATTTCAATTTAAACACGTCATTTGAATCTAAACACGCCATTTGAATCTAAACACGCCATTTGAATCTAAACACGCCATTTGAATTTAAACACGCCATTTCAATTTGTACACGCCATTTGAATTTCAACACGCCATTTGAATTTCAACACGCCATTTGAATTTCAACACCCCATTTGAATTTAAACACGCCATTTCAATTTAAACACTCCATTTCAATTTAAACACGCCATTTCAATTTAAACACGCCATTTGAATTTGTACACGCCATTTGAATTTGTACACGCCATTTGAATTTGTACACGCCATTTGAATTTGTACACGCCATTTGAATTTGTACACGCCATTTGAATTTAAACACGCCATTTCAATTTAAACACTCCATTTCAATTTAAACACGCCATTTCAATTTAAACACGCCATTTCAATTTAAACACGCCATTTCAATTTAAACACGCCATTTCAATTTAAACACGCCATTTCAATTTAAACACGCCATTTCAATTTAAACACGCCATTTCAATTTCAACACGCCATTTCAATTTCAACACGCCATTTCAATTTCAACACGCCATTTAAATCGCTTCTGCAGTACAAAAATATTGATTAACTGAACTTTTTTAATTTAATGTTTAGATAAATTCATAAATCAATTTAATATAAATGATATATTTAAATCAAGAAAGTATTTTCCACTTAAGGAAAATGACTGACTATATGAAGATGATTTTTGCATACAGTCCCAAGGGATTTGTGCTCGTTAAATTCGTGTACAGTGTAGCCGATGCCGTCGACGCCTAATTTTACTAATGAATTAGTCAAGAAAGGTCAATAATATTGTCTATAGATAGAAAAATTCATACCCTCGGTAGACCATTAAAAATTTGGGCGTCAGGGGCCCAAAAGTTGGTGATTTGCCCATTTCAGTGCTTTTGGACGATTTTATACAAAGACTACAAATTTCATATTTTCCTATAAAAACTACAAATTTCATATTTTTCTATAAATAGACTACAAATTTCATATTTTTCTATAAATAGACAGTCTATTTATAGAAAAATATGAAATTTGTAGTCTATTTATAGAAAAATATGAAATTGGTAGTCTTATTGGAAAATATGAAATTGGTAATCTTATTGGAAAATATGAAATTTGTAGTCTTATTGGAAAAATATGAAATTTGTAGTCTTATTGGAAAAATATGAAATTGGTAGTCTATTTATATGAAAATATGAAATTAGTAGTCTATTTATAGAAAAATATGAAATTTGTAGTCTATATAGGAAAATATGAAATTTTTAGTTTTTATAGGAAAATATTAAATTTGTAGTCTATAACAGACTACAAATTATTATTTTTCCAATAAGACTACAAATTTCATATTTTCCAATAAGATTACCAATTTCATATTTTCCAATAAGACTACCAATTTCATATTTTTCCAATAAGACTTCAAATTTCATATTTTTCTATAAAGAATACATATTTCATATTTTTCTATAAATAGACTACTAATTTAATATTTTTATATTTTTCGAAAAAATTTACTACAATTCATATTTTTCCTATAAAAAGATTACCAGTTTCATATTTTTCCAATAAGACTACAAATTTCATATTTTTCTATAAATTGAATAAGCTTTTTACTCTGTATATAGATAAATAGGCACTATCTGTCGATCCATTTTTGTCTTATTTTCTCCCGGTTCCATATGATCGTAATGTCAGAAAATGAGCTAAATAAATCTTCGATGTGATTAGAGGTGTTTTTTTAACTTCATTTCGTTCGCTCCCTCTAGTGGCGTTTAACTGTAGTTAAAGAGAAAAATTGTTTCGTATCTGGGGCGTGAACATTTCGTGCCGTATTCCATTGAAGTAGTTTTTTTTAGTCTGGTGCCTCGTAGACGGTGCCCGAACTATACTCTGATAAAGAAGCAAATTTTGATAAATTTGGTTTTGGTTGATATCATTGCTAAAGGTAGAACGGCCTTCGAAAATCTGCATAATGGCTCCCAGGTTAAAGAGGGAGAGTAAATGGCTTTTATTTATACTAGATGGCGCCTATTTAATATTTTTGGCGGAATAAAGAAATAAATATTTACGGATTTATTACAAAAACATTACTTATAACACTATTTTAAAGGACCAGGATTTCTTCTGCCAGTTTTCCCTTAAAGTTTTCTTCCCGCCACGCAAATATCCTGGTGGTAGGCCAACGTGTTCTGCGGTTGGCCTACCACCAGGATATTTGCGCGGCGGGAAGAAAACTCAAAGAAAAACTGGCAGAAGAAATCCTAGGCCTTTAAGCGACTTCCTATATATGGCGGATCAACGTTAAAAAAAGTCTTAGTGCATGTTAAGTCGACTTTTCGGTATTGTTCATATTTCCTTTAAGCGCCGCACTATATATTGCTTTTTCAAAACTTGTTTTTAATATACATATAAAAAATAATTTTATCCTGAACTGCGTTCATAACGCGGAACCGTTGCTACAAGTAAGATTGCAAATGGCGTTGTAACTCGCTCCATCCGTGCATGGCGTTGACATCTTTATACACAGCAAACGACATTTTCCGATATTTTGTTTGCTTATACGTGTTAAAGCATTTTGTAGAAAATAAATAATATCACAAGTAACATAATAAACGTAAGTATGGCATCGAACGTTTTCGGTCTCAAATAGGCCTTTAATAATAATCAATAATAATAATCATCAGCTAGGCTAATACCCAAGGCACCACCTTAGGCCTAAGTCATCATGCGACTTTTTGAAGCCATTAGTTCAGGTGGACGGGTTACAATGCGTAGGAGGGTGGTGACAAGCCCTGCATGTTACGCGTTCCATAAATTCACTACGACACTGTTACCAAACACTTCCTAAGATTAGTCACAGAGGAGTTCTCAGTGCTTAAATGGAGAATAACTAGCGTTGTAAGTCGGAAAATGACCGAGGCCTTTTTTCCGGATTATTTTCCGTATTTTTCCGAAATAAAGAAAAAAAAGGTTTTTATTCCATGATTATATTATTCGCAAATTTAAATTTCGCGGCATTTTCGCCTCATTTTTTCTAATCCAAAAGTAAAACTAAACTTCTAGACTAGTCTAGAATAAAAACCCTTACAAAGTAATATATATTTAATTTTATTTTCCGCAAAACGGAAATTTATCTAGAATAATTTCCGCATTTAATTTTTCCGGATAATTAACAACTCTAAGAATAGCCCTAGTTATTGGTGTCTAGAACGTTGTAGAAAATTTAGTGCTTCGTGCGTATATCTCCCGACGATATGAGGATGAGATATTCTAGATATAAAGCCTTAGCCTTTAATCAAGTAATTATTTATACGGTAATTAGCAAAACAGTAGACCATTAGAAAGAATTAGCATCTGGGCAATGGAAAGTGTCATTCTTATGTTTATTACGTTACTTATGATAATAAAAACGGTAAATCATCCGTATCAGTCCAGGCTCGCTAAAAGCCGACGTTTCGCAGCTGGTCTATTTTTGCTCTATTTTTCTTCGCACGTCGCTATCTAGAAAACGTCCGAAACAGTTATCGTATTTTTTCTTTTGCCCGTATTTCCGTAGCGTATGGTTTGGCTAACCCTAGATTTGGGGAAAACCTACCCAAGTCTACGATATAAGGCTGTTGGCAAATAGAAAACACGCGCTTATAAGAGTGATAACTTTTATTATGAGCTGGGTCCGCTTATCCCGCTGAGTGTTTTCTTCCCTCGTCCGAAAGATGGAGCTCTAAGCGGACACGTTCGCGTTTAACGAGTAGCGCCGACCTATCCGAACTGGCTTTCCCTTCCTCCGAAGATTTGTAACTACCGTATGCCCCCTGGTATCTTTCGTATCACTTTTTTTCACGCCTCCGTAATAGTTAAAAAGAGGGCACTCTAAGAGTTTTCTCGCCTTCCTGTCTCTTTTCCTTAATGTTACGTCCTATAACTGCTCATTGTTGGCTTGTAATAGCCCCTTTAAATTTCCCGCTATTCGACTCTGCCTTCCTATAACTCGCTCTCTTTGTTTGTGATTTTCAAATTTCACCTCTTTTAATGTGAGGTTTTTTAGCGATCTGGCCATTTTCTAAAGTGGTATTTAACGGGTATAATGGTAAATAAACTAAAATTGTTTATGGTATACAATGGAAAAAGTAGTAATTATTATCATAAACGTGTTAAGGTACCAAAGAACCTTAAAAAGAACAGTGAAAAGCTGAATAAATTTTATTTTAAAACTTTAAAGTTAAATAACATAATACATCATGTGATAAATTATTTTATTATATCGTTACTTTTTTAATTTAAAAAGAAATAAATGAATCCTTAAATGGAATAATTTAAAACCATATTTACACCAGTTGCTTATTAGTTCTAAATATAAACCATTTACGGTTTTTTGAAAAAATACTTCAAACCATTTATGGTTTGTTCTTTCACGGATACCAGATTTAAACCATATGTATGCTTCATTTAAACCATTAATGGTGCCTGTAAATTTCATAAACCCTTTTTAAACCCTTTGAAAACCATTATTTTTTATTGTGTACAGTGTGTTTCAAAAGGTGATGCAAAAACGTTAAAGAGTTGTAGGGGAGAGTTGATAAGTATGCCTGTTTTTTCCCCATTTTCCTACGATGAGTTAAAAGAGCGCCAGCCAGCTTCAAAGTGTGGCCTACTAGCCCCTGGAAGTAGGCTGCAACAAGTGCAAAACCAAGCAGCAGGGAAATGCGAACATTAAGGTTTGGGTTCGTGAAAAACTAAATAAAGGATTTTAGAACATTAAAACAATTTTATAACAAATGTAGTTTTACGTTCTTGATTTGGTAGATAATGCTAACAAACATTAATTTACTATCAGTTATTTTCAAAATTAAATTTAAATCGACATTTAATAGTCACTCACACTAGTTAATGTTTAAAATTGTTAAATTGCGACATTTCGGAGTTGTCAGTCTTTTTCCACTGGTTATGAATCATTTTCTGAATGTGATTATTTACCATGTTTTACTAATATTTACCGTATTTTACCATTATTTTTTAATATTTACCACGTATTTTGCCATTATTTACTAATATTTGCGTTTTTTGCCATTATTTACTAATATTCCGTTATTTACCACATTATTTACCAATATAACGTTTCTTTTCATTATAAAGTTACTTACCATTATTTACAAAAATAACGCAAATAACGTTACTTACAAAAATAACGCAAATAACGTTAGTTGCAAAAATAACGCAAATAACGTTAGTTACAAAAATAACGCAAATAACGTTAGTTACAAAAATAACGCAAATAACGTTAGTTACAAAAATAACGCAAATAACGTTACTTACAAAAATAACGCAAATAACGTTACTTACAAAAATAACGCAAATAACGTTACTTACAAAAATAACGCAAATAACGTTACTTACAAAAATAACGCAAATAACGTTAGTTGCAAAAATAACGCAAATAACGTTAGTTACAAAAATAACGCAAATAACGTTAGTTACAAAAATAACGCAAATAACGTTAGTTACAAAAATAACGCAAATAACGTTACTTACAAAAATAACGCAAATAACGTTACTTACAAAAATAACGCAAATAACGTTACTTACAAAAATAACGCAAATAACGTTACTTACAAAAATAACGCAAATAACGTTACTTACAAAAAGAACGCAAATAACGTTAGTTACGAAAATAACGCAAATAACGTTAGTTACGAAAATAACGCAAATAACGTTACTTACGAAAATAACGCAAATAACGTTACTTACAAAAATAACGCAAATAACGTTACTTACAAAAATAACGCAAATAACGTTAGTTACAAAAATAACGCAAATAACGTTACTTACAAAAATAACGCAAATAACGTTACTTACAAAAATAACGCAAATAACGTTACTTACAAAAAGAACGCAAATAACGTTACTTACAAAAATAACGCAAATAACGTTAGTTACAAAAATAACGCAAATAACGTTAGTTACAAAAAGAACGCAAATAACGTTAGTTACAAAAATAACGCAAATAACGTTACTTACAAAAATAACGCAAATAACGTTACTTACAAAAATAACGCAAATAACGTTACTTACAAAAATAACGCAAATAACGTTACTTACAAAAATAACACAAATAACGTTACTTACAAAAATAACGCAAATAACGTTACTTACAAAAATAACGCAAATAACGTTACTTTCCGTTATTTACCAAAAATAACGTTACTTACCGTTATTTACCAAAATAACGTTACTTACCGTTATTACCAAAAAAACCGTTACTTACCGTTATTTACCAAAATAACGTTACTTACCGTTATTTACCAAAAAAACCGTTACTTACCGTTATTTACCAAAAAAAACGTTACTTACCGTTATTTACCAAAAAAAACCGTTACTTACCGTTATTTACCAAAAAAACCGTTACTTACCGTTATTTACCAAAAAAACCGTTACTTACCGTTATTTACCAAAAAAACCGTTACTTACCGTTATTTACCAAAAAAACCGTTACTTACCGTTATTTACCAAAAAAACCGTTACTTACCGTTATTTACCAGTGGTATAGCCAACATTCGATAAAGTGGTATTGCTTAAACCCCACAATCTGGTTCTTGACCATTTCGGGATCAAATCTATTCCGCGCCACCTGTAGTTACTCTGAAATAGATGAACAAACGTGTACGGCCTTTCTGCCCAATATCACCCAAGAACGAGTCGGAGAACCAAATAAACCACGTAAAATAGCTTTATATTGTCCAAATTTAATTGAAATTTTATTCACAATTTGGTTACCTTTTAATTTATTCCAAAACACGAGCTAGTAAATTTAAGTAAAACTGCAAGCTCTATTAAATTATTCTGAACTTTTTGGGCCAAGTATAAAATGATGTTATAGACTCTGTTGCGAAGTAATATCATTTTCACGTTATAAGAGTCAGCGGGAAAGTCGGTATAAAATTTTGTTTTAAAATGAAAAAAAGTGCTAAGCCGAGTTGTATTGGGCACGGCTATACCGTCCGCTTAAGGCTTAATGTTTCGGAAATGTCCCGGTAGGGGGCCCCTAATCGCGCTCTAAATACACCTCCACTTCGAACATTAGCTTTCTAAACATCAATACTTTGATGTAAGTCGGGTTTCTCGAGAAATTCGGGCAAGATGGCGGCCATGGATTAAAGGCGGCGTAACGGCGACACTAGTCTTTCACTACGCATATAATGACGTCACGTGAACCTACCTAAATTATATAGAGCTACGACAACGAAGTCCAGGCATGACCGAAATATATTTTATATATATACATATAGATGGAACTCTAGGAGTTGGTGGGTTTCTGTAAGTGTCGCCATCTGGCGTTTGTTTATCCCTTGCCTCCCTACTCCCCCGTCTCTCTCTCTCTCTCTCTCTGTTAGCCCCCCCCTTGCCTCGGTTCCGCCTAATGTAGCGCGTCGAAACGACTTCCTAAACTTTTGCATTCCTCAGAATAAAAATGGAAACTTGAATTTTTATTCAGATATTCTTCTCCATTCCCTCCGTCATCTTTCTTCTGCCGCATTCCAAGGAAAAGATTTTTTCTGCTTTTTTACGTGTCCATTTTACTTCAATGATCTTGTGTTTTTTTAAGACTGGGCGAATGCCTTATGGATAGTAATTTCGTACTGTAAAAATGAAAAAACTGACTTCGAATACGGATATCGTAAGTAACATAATTACGATAAGTATGGTTGGGCGAATAGCACCTTTAGCCTATCGAGACGAATATCGAATACCCAAAAATGTTCTAGTTGAATACTAAGACGAATAGTAGTTTTCGAACGAAATACCGAATAGTTAGGGTTAATGCAAATATTACCTTTTCGAATATTCGTCGAATAATAGGCCCTAATATTCTCCGAATATTCTTCGAATAATTGGCTCGAATATTCGTCGAATATAGGCCCAAATATTAGTCGAATAATAGGTCTAATTGTCGAAATATTTTAAATTTTAATATCCAAATGATAGAACCGAATTATTTAATGACGTCATAGGTGACGCGCTTAAACAAAACAAGCGCCAATCATCTAAAGCTTCCGTTAAACCTGGTGGCAGAAATGTGAAATTCATTGATCCACCATAAGCATGAAAATTCATACTCCCTTTAATACGGAAATTTCGAGATTTGTGAAAGTGGAGAGTTTGGGATTAGTTAATTTGGAAATTTCGAGATTAGTTTATTTGGAAATTTCGAGATTAGTTTATTTGGAAATTTCGAGATTAGTTTATTTGGAAATTTCGAGATTAGTTAATTTGGAAATTTCGAGATTAGTTAATTTGGAAATTAAGATTTGTTAATTAAGAAATTTAAATCTAATTCATTTAAATTAAAAATTGTAAAATTTAATAATTTCTTGTCCAAAAAAACCCGGACCTTTTTAACCCTATTCCATAATTTTGGAAGTACCCCTTCAAAGAAATACGTCCATATATGTCCATATATGAGAAGGGTCAAATAGGCACCTCCCCCACGTATCCGCGACGTCTTGTTAATGGGCGGCTACATAGGCGGCTTGTGTCCCCTTCTTATCCCTGGTTGATGTTGATGTTTTTTTCCTGATGCAGTTTTCTCGTTTGAGTTTGTCCCGGTGAAATGGTGCGCGTCCGGCTTTCTATAAAAAACAATCCGATCTCTCTCTCTTGACTATGTTCACGTATACCTGCTCTTATCGATGCGAGGGGGGTAAGTAGGGGGGATACTCGCCTTCTCAGGCATACGTATAAAGAACGTAAAAATCTGCTTATACAAAGCTGCTTTTCTTCTCAACAGAGAGGATAAGCGAAGCCCGTTGACGGTTCAACGCGAACTGCGGAATTCTTTGATATATTGCATTGGCGAGCTAGTTTCGCGGTACAACTGAGTGTTACCATAAGTCCATAATTATTATCAATAAGTGCGTCGGTTCGGAATTCTTGAATCTTCCGTGGTACCATTGAGTGCCATGCATAGATAAAATAACTTCGTATATAGATAGGAAACGTCAATGGGGGAAACTAACTCTCACGAGATTGCCCTGACATCTAGTGACTGCGCCAGTTGGCTGTGTTCGCAAGAGCGTAGAACGTATTGAGGAATTTGAGGTCGGAGTTTTGGGAATAAACGTGTTTTGCAAGGTCAAATATACCAGAAATAGCGTTTAAGACAAACTTGAAATCTTTACTGAATGCTATTTCTTTAGTGCTATTTTTTAAAATTTGCTCTCAGTTCAAGAAAAAAGTACTTTAAATACATATAGCTCGCTTAAGCCTTTGCAATTGGGATTGCGTTACACCAAGGTTCTAGTACGGACTTCGAGTATTGCGAACTTCAGCAAATAATATTATTCGGGTGCCGCCACCAGATGTCGGCCAAAATTCAGGCGTCACTTCTACAACATGAAGTCTCTTATCTATATACGAAGTTATTTTATCTATGGTGTCATCATAAGTGTATCATAATATAAAAATAAGTGTGTCAGTTTTTAATTCTTCCATATAGCACTTGCAAGGCAGTTTCGCGGAACGATTGAGTGTCAACATAAGTCTATATTTTTTCAATAAGTATAACAGTTCGAAATTCTTCCATTAGCTAGTAGGCCACACTTTGAAGCTCTCTGGTGCTCTTTTAACTCATCGTAGGGAAATGTGAAAAAAAAACAGGCATACTTCTCAACTCACCCCCTACAACTCCAAATGTTTGCATAACCTTTTGAAACATCCTGTATAACATAAATATAAAATGAATATGGCTATTTGGAATAGAGAACTGATACACTTATGTCAAAGATATTTATAAACTTATGGCATCACAACGGCAGCTTAGACGTTCACGTTCATAAGACGGTTCGCTTAACCTCCCTCGACGTCATTCTTCAGCATTGACTAGTTCTGGACTTTTGTTCTTCCTTAAATGCGAGGAACGTCGCGAATTAATCCCTCAGCCTCCTAAATCTCCGTTCCAGATGTCCTCCTCTGCCTACAACCATTTTTTCCCATCCTATTTGTCTATACCTATTTGCGACGCTACGCTAAACCCGCGAGACCCGGTACATTAGCGTAACTAGTACCCGTATAGACTTTACCACCGTTACCGCCCTAGTTCGCGCTGTATGCTAATTTCCCGTCCCACAATATGAAACGAATCTCTACGATGCTTGGATTGCGAAGTGCGGAAGGACAAACGTAAGCGTGTTTGCTTTTTGGCAACATTTTCTTCGTTCCGTCTGCTTGCCCTGAGCTGAGCTATGTATTCTTTTATTTTATATACGTATTCTTTTGTTTTTTAGCTGTGTACATAAGGGAGCAAAAGAATAGAGAGAGAGAGAATGTTGTATTAGTTTTTCTCTTTCTTGATTCCGGGGGATGATTAATTTGGCTTAAGATTGCAACGTTAATTGTCTCGGGTTTAATTAACGGGGAAGAATTCGCCTCTTTGCTTGTTAGTGTGGTGCAACTTTCTTGTTTAGCCTTGTTTGGTGATTAATTAAGGTTAATTTAATTTAGCCGTTCTTAAAGTAGTAGCCTTCGGTTTTATTTTACTTCCTACATATTTTAATTATACAGAGAACACGAAAGTAAGTAATTTTTACACATACGGATGAAGAATTCCTTACAGGTTCGGCTTCCTGCTTCGGTATATTACAAATTGGCTTCTAGCTAAACTCCAGCAGCAAAATACTTATCTCTAAGCAGCAGTCCAACCGCCAAATTCACATCTTAGCTGCACCCCATGCACCCCCGAGCGAGTCCGACGCGCCCCAATCAACCCCGAGCGAGTCCGACGCGCCCCAATCAACCCCGAGCGAGTCCGACGCGCCCCAATCAACCCCGAGCGAGTCCGACGCGCCCCAATCAACCCCGAGCGAGTCCGACGCGCCCCAATCAACCCCGAGCGAGTCCGACGCGCCCCAATCAACCCCGAGCGAGTCCGACGCGCCCCAATCAACCCCGAGCGAGTCCGACGCGCCCCAATCAACCCCGAGCGAGTCCGACGCGCCCCAATCAACCCCGAGCGAGTCCGACGCGCCCCAATCAACCCCGAGCGAGTCCGACGCGCCCCAATCAACCCCGAGCGAGTCCGACGCGTCCCAATCAACCCCGAGCGAGTCCGACGCGCCCCATTGAATCACTGATCCGGTTGGAGGGTATACTAAATACACGAAATGGTTTCATTCGAATTTAGCAAATGGATTTTTTCGATTTCCCACGAACTGAAAACATGACTCTTTCATTTATTATTTATACGGGCAAACTAGCTACGCTTCCCCGCTAAACTTTTATCGAAATAAATATTAAAAATATCGTCAAACTAACTCCGATCAAAGCGAGAGTGGCTCGTTTGTTGACTTTTCCATCCTGGCGTACAAAAGCCATCAAAGAGCAGACGACTGGTCAGTCTCGTACCCCATCCCCTCCTTTGACGTAAGCTTCCTTTAAGCCTCGCCTTGTTCCATCGCGCGTAGTTGTTTGCAAAACGTGCATTTTTGATCAAAGGCTGGCTCAGTAGGGAAATTTTGTGCTCTCTTTGTAGTCCTGATAAGGGGCGAAATGTCCCCCGCTAATGGCGTCTATCTACAACGGGGGCGTAAGCCCCTTTTATATTCCCGGCTTCCAAGTTATTCTCCTACTCCGGTTGCCCCAAGATGTGATTTTATTTATGAGATCTCCGAGAGGAACTGGGATCTTTTATCTTTTATATTGCATTCCTGGTACACTTGGCTTCGCTCATCTTCCGCGAATCTCCGCGATGGTTTCGCGCGTGATCCCAGACTCCGTGTCCTATTTGTCGACGGCCTTTCGTTCTCTCGGAGGCCGCGCGATGGTCAGCGCTATTCTTGGGACAGTAATAACAATCTGTGTTCCTTGGACTGACTCTCTTAGTTTTTGTTATGGCGACCCGAGGGTTATACTCCGCTGTAATGGGGTTAGTGGCGCTCGATTTCTTTGACGTTCCGATAAGTAACGTAATTAGCCTTTTCATTTAACGTAGAGCCTAGATAAGCTCACTTAGCCGCTGGATTTTCGCCTGGGAAGCGCACGCTTTGCGGTTTAAAATGATAAATTGTCCGCTTAGTAGGCGAAAATCCTGTGGCTAATACCCTTATCGCGTTAGCCTCTAAAGGCTAAATGAACCATCCATAAGCGTGTGTAACGTATATTTATTGTGGCATGTCCTATTATCGAAAATGGTTTATTATGATTGTCTGTTCCAGCAATAATTTAAATCATTAACGTGGCTAAAGACAACTTTCCACCAGTTGTTACAAGTATTTGGAGCTGCCAGGTAATGACAAGACCTCCGTCGCTAGCCCTTTTACTGAGCATCCAAGGCTTGTTGAAAATTGAAAGCTATCCAAAGTCAAATTAACGCGTATGATTTGGCTAAATAACTACGAATTATTGAATCATTGGTGCCTGCCGGGGGACAGACGGGGCAAATGCCCACCCTTTGATGAGCTATGAATGCACGAAATGAATGTAATAAAAGAGATACGATATTTAATCTAGTTTATTTTAAAACTTTAAAATTTTACTAAATTGGTAGAAATATGCAGTTGGTGTTTAACAGTGGTCTGACGATGAACTACGGTTCGAAAGCTGGCCGTTTTTAGTAAAATTTTAAAGTTTTAAAATAAACTAGATTTAGTCATGAAATATCGTGTATCTTTTATTACATTAATTTATTCTTAAAAAGTCATAACATAAATTAATATTTATAATTATGAATGCACTAATAAAGGTAAGAAAAATTCCACCATTGAAAAGTGAATTTTACTAAATTAAAATACGTTTTTAAAGAACAACATTATTCCAAAAGAGATTTTAAGGAAGTCGTTGCGATTAAAATTTTTATAGATTTCCCCCAATTTTTTAAACATATATTTTCTAGAGTTGTTAATTTTCCGGAAAAATAAAATGCGGAAAATTTTCCACAAATCGGAAAAATAAAAAATTGAAACATAAATCACTTTTTAAGAGTTTTTAAAGTTTTTAACTTTTTATCGATTTAAAATGTCTAATAACAGTAAACATACTACAAAACATTAATAGTGTTAAATTGTTAATCAGTTTAAACTAGTCTAGAGGTTTAGTTTTACTTTTACATTCGGAAAAAATGAGGTGAAAATGCCGCTTTATTTAAATTTGCAAACAATATATTAGACTAATCATGGAATGATATCGTTTTTTTTCGGAAAAATACGGAAACGTTTCATGGACAAAAAGCCTCAGTAATTTTCAACTTGCTACATTATATTCTTCCTTCATCTAAATTTAAATCTCTAATATTTTTAATCGCTACGGCTTCCTTAAAAACTCTTTTGAAGTAGTGTTGTTCATTAAAAATTAAATATTTAAAAATTGTACACAGATAAGAGAAATGTTAACAAAATATTCATGTATTGAAGTTATTTCTGTTTTAAAACATGTAATGAACCACCGCTTGAAAAGGGGTCACGAATCAAAATTTTAACGAATGAATTTTTAATATTTGAATAAACCATGAAGTATCAGTCGTGTGTTAAAAACGTATTTTACTTTATTTATAGTACACCATAGTCACAATTTTCAATTCAAATGAATTTTACTAATTGAAACACTCATTTCGTTTTGAAGATAATAATTTTTTAATTTGGGACTAAACGCATTCATCAAAGTAGGCTGACAGTAATTTGGTCAACAAAGCTAGTAGGAGTGACGGGTTTCCTGTTCTGAAACTACCGATATCCGTCAGAAATATCGACTTGTGTCATACTTATGTTATAAGGTTAATTATAATAATACCAATTTCAACACCATCAAATTGATATGAGTAATTAAAAATTACATTTTACAAGCTTCAGGTATGTCTATCTACCTTATCAATTAACCTGACTTGATAATAATTACATAAATAATAATTTGCAATAAATGAATTCATAGTTTCGCAATAAATGAATTCATAGTCTCGCAATAAATTCATTCGTAGTTTAGCCATAAATTAATTCGTAGTTTAGCCATAAATTCATTCGTAGTTTACCCAGAAATTCATTCGTAGTTTACCCAGAAATTCATTCGTAGTTTTGCCAGAAATTCATTCGTAGTTTTGCCAGAAATTCATTCGTAGTTTTGCCAGAAATTCATTCGTAGTTTTGCCATAAATTAATTCGTAGTTGAGCCATAAATTAATTCGTATTTTAGCAATAAATTAATTCGTTGTTTAGCCATAAATTAATTCGTAGTTTAGCCATAAATTCATTCGTAGTTTTGCCGTAAATTCATCCGTAGTTTAGCCGTAAATTCATTCGTAGTTTTGCCAGAAATTCATTCGTAGTTTTGCCAGAAATTCATTCGTAGTTTTGCCATAAATTCATCCGTAGTTTTGCCATAAATTCATTCGTAGTTTAGCCATAAATTAATTCGTAGTTTAGCCATAAATTAATTCGTAGTTTAGCCATAAATTAATTCGTAGTTTAGACATAAATTCATTCGTAGTTTAGCCATAAATTCATTCGTAGTTTAGCCATAAATTCATTCGTAGTTTAGCCATAAATTCATTCGTAGTTTAGCCATACATTAATTCGTAGTTTAGCCATAAATTAATTCGTAGTTTTGCCATAAATGCATTCGTAGTTTTGCCATAAATGCATTCGTAGTTTAGCCGTAAATTCATTCGTAGTTTAGCCGTAAATTCATTCGTAGTTTTGCCATAAATTCATTCGTAGTTTAGCCATAAATTCATTCGTAGTTTTGCCATAAATTCATTCGTTGTTTTGCCATAAATTCATTCGTTGTTTTGCCATAAATTCATTCGTAGTTTAGCCATAAATTCATTCGTAGTTTAGCCATAAATTCATTCGTAGTTTAGCCATAAATTCATTCGTAGTTTAGCCATAAATTCATTCGTAGTTTAGCCATAAATTCATTCGTAGTTTAGCCATAAATTCATTCGTAGTTAAGCCATAAATTCATTCGTAGTTTTGCCATAAATTAATTCATAGTTATGCCATAAATTAATACTTATGAAAGTATTTCCCTATTCATTTTCATTTTATTAGAAGTATAAAATTAAATATTGTCTTTTTTTAAATATCTAAAAATAAATCCAAGAATTTCATCCATCAAACCACTTCACTTTGCTTTTCCCCAAGTTTCTGGAAGCCGTCGCAGATGTCGCTATCTCAATCGTATCCGCCTATATGGAAGAGGTTGGGGGGAGTGTTTTAATGACGTATGATGAGGCTGTGTGCGACGGTCGTAGGGCTTCAATTTGGGGATTTATCCTCGGTGTTTTCGCATCATCATTTGTCGGCACCGAATCTATTTTTCACTCTCACTCTCATTACGCCATCTCTCTTTTCTCGATGGAAGCTTATTATTTTTTTTACTCCTCTAGTTTTCGATCATAGAACGGTCTTTTCTCTATCCTCCGAGCGATGGCGCTGTTTCGTCGCGGCTGCTCTTAATTTAGCAACGCCATCTAGGCGATTTAAGAGCCGAGATATAAAGATTGCGATTGAAGAGAAATGGCGCTCGAGCCCAGTTTACGGATATCTCCATCCTTACAAGTTCCACTCGTTATTACCTCTTCGATTCCACTGCCGAAGACTGTACCCCTTTCGCCCGCCTTTAACCGTAACGTCCAGTGACGTGGTTCCTTTTAGTTATGGCCTATTATTTCTACTTCGCTCTTTATCGCGTTTTTTCCTCCGCTCGCCGGAAGATGGCAGTAGCTTAGTAGCCTCGTGATAAAGCGCTTCCTGGAACCTTTTTTTCTCCATTTCTTTCGTCGTGTATAGTTTCTCTAAGGCTAAGCCGCTTAAGCGCAATTCACTTTTCCTGATTTTTTATGGCTTTTAATTAAAGGCTAATGCTTGGCTCGTATATACCTGTATAACGCGAGTAGCGTGTAGAATGGCCGAGGTTTTACGGGTCAAATGTCTCCGATAAATCAAAATGTAACGTTAGCTTTAGAGCTATATACACCTTGGAATTGCGACTGAGTTTCGGTGGATCTATTTGTTAAGCCTATTTTTTTTCTGCTGAAAGGAATTTAAGGAAGATACGCGGTATCTATTTGAGCAGTGATGGGCACGCTCAGCTCATATTCGAGCTCTTGTTATTTTGAGCGAAATTACGCTATCAATTAACGTACTCAAAAAGAGCCGTGATTTGTTTTCGGGCTGAATTGTGATTAAAAATCAGTACACTATTTGAGCAGTGATGGGCACGCTCAGCTCATATTCGAGCTCTTGTTATCTTGAGCGAAATTACGCTATCAATTAACGTACTCAAAAAGAGCCGTGATTTGTTTTCGGGCTGAATTGTGATTAAAAATCAGTACACTATTTGACCAGTGATGGGCACGCTCAGCTCATATTCGAGCTTGTTACATCTTGAGATAATTAACGCTATCAATTAACGTACTCAAAAAGAGCCGTGATTTGTTTTCGGGCTGAATTGTGATTAAAAATCAGTACACTATTTGAGCAGTGATGGGCACGCTCAGCTCATATTCGAGCTTGTTATATCTTGAGATAATTAACGCTATCAATTAACGTACTCAAAAAGAGCCGTGATTTGTTTTCGGGCTGAATTGTGATTAAAAAACAGTACACTATTTGAGCAGTGATGGGCACGCTCAATTCATATTCGAGCTTGTTATATCTTGAGATAAATAACGCTATCAATTAACGTACTCAAAAAGAGCCGTGATTTGTTTTCGGGCTGAATTGTGATTAAAAATCAGTACACTATTTGAGCAGTGATGGGCACGCTCAGCTCATATTCGAGCTTGTTATATCTTGAGATAATTAACGCTATCAATTAACGTACTCAAAAAGAGCCGTGATTTGTTTTCGGGCTGAATTGTGATTAAAAAACAGTACACTATTTGAGCAGTGATGGGCACGCTCAATTCATATTCGAGCTTGTTATATCTTGAGATAAATAACGCTATCAATTAACGTACTCAAAAAGAGCCGTGATTTGTTTTCGGGCTGAATTGTGATTAAAAAACAGTACACTATTTGAGCAGTGATGGGCACGCTCAATTCATATTCGAGCTTGTTATATCTTGAGATAAATAACGCTATCAATTAACGTACTCAAAAAGAGCCGTGATTTGTTTTCGGGTTGAATTGTGATTACAAATCAGTACACTATTTGAGCAGTGATGGGCACGCTCAGCTCATATTCGAGCTTGTTATATCTTGAGATAAATAACGCTATCAATTAACGTACTCAAAAAGAGCCGTGATTTGTTTTCGGGTTGAATTGTGATTACAAATCAGTACACTATTTGAGCAGTGATGGGCACGCTCAGCTCATATTCGAGCTTGTTATATCTTGAGATAAATAACGCTATCAATTAACGTACTCAAAAAGAGCCGTGATTTGTTTTCGGGTTGAATTGTGATTACAAATCAGTACACTATTTGAGCAGTGATGGGCACGCTTAGCTCATATTCGAGCTTGTTATATCTTGAGATAATTAACGCTATCAATTAACGTACTCAAAAAGAGCCGTGATTTGTTTTCGGGCTGAATTGTGATTAAAAATCAGTACACTATTTGAGCAGTGATGGGCACGCTCAGCTCATATTCGAGCTGGTTATATCTTGAGATAATTAACGCTGTCAATTAACGTACTCATAAAGAGCCGTGATTTGTTTTCGGGCTGAATTGTGATTAAAAATCAGTACACTATTTGAGCAGTGATGGGCACGCTCAGCTCATATTCGAGCTTGTTATATCTTGAGATAATTAACGCTATCAATTAACGTACTCAAAAAGAGCCGTGATTTGTTTTCGGGCGAATTGTGATTAAAAAACAGTACACTATTTGAGCAGTGATGGGCACGCTCAGCTCATATTCGAGCTTGTTATATCTTGAGATAATTAACGCTATCAATTAACGTACTCAAAAAGAGCCGTGATTTGTTTTCGGGCTGAATTGTGATTAAAAATCAGTACACTATTTGAGCAGTGATGGGCACGCTCAGCTCATATTCGAGCTGGTTATATCTTGAGATAATTAACGCTGTCAATTAACGTACTCATAAAGAGCCGTGATTTGTTTTCGGGCTGAATTGTGATTAAAAATCAGTACACTATTTGAGCAGTGATGGGCACGCTCAGCTCATATTCGAGCTTGTTATATCTTGAGATAATTAACGCTATCAATTAACGTACTCAAAAAGAGCCGTGATTTGTTTTCGGGCGAATTGTGATTAAAAAACAGTACACTATTTGAGCAGTGATGGGCACGCTCAGCTCATATTCGAGCTTGTTATATCTTGAGATAATTAACGCTATCAATTAACGTACTCAAAAAGAGCCGTGATTTGTTTTCGGGCTGAATTGTGATTAAAAATCAGTACACTATTTGAGCAGTGATGGGCACGCTCAGCTCATATTCGAGCTTGTTATATCTTGAGATAATTAACGCTATCAATTAACGTACTCAAAAAGAGCCGTGATTTGTTTTCGGGCTGAATTGTGATTAAAAATCAGTACACTATTTGAACCGTAATAGGCACGCCAGGGTTGGCACTTGATAGATTGTTTTTAATAAAAATCAAATCAAACGATTTTTTTTATTTAAAACAATTTATTTTTATTTTATTGAATTTATAAATTTTTAGACAATTTATGACTCTTTATTATAAATATTTAATTTTTGTTCCATGGTAAATTATTTAGAATTTGTAAATAATTTACCATGGAACCAGAATTATTTACAAATTATGACTCTTTAATTGCGTAATTAACGGATATTTTACTTTTATCAGTCAGATAATCTTGAATTAAATTAAATCTTAATTAAATTTAATTAGTATTTAATATTTTAGTTTGCTCAGGTTTTTTTTTGGACAAAGGGAAATTTTTCGAGATTCCTGGTTTTGGAAATAAGGTAGCGAACGAGATAGATGGCGCCTGTATCAATTGGAACGAAATTCAAATATCACAAAAGTACGTACGCAGGTTGTGGGGTCCCGCAAATTGGCCAAAACTCTCACTTAAAATTAAAATTTCTTAATGCAACCGAAAACGTAGTTCAGAAATGATTCAGTACTAACTAAAAATATGATATTCAACCAAGTCGCTCTTAATTTATTAAAATGATGTAGGTTTTAAGGCTAAAATCGACCAAAACCACTAAAATGGGCAAATGCCCCACTTCCGGGGTCCCGATCTCACAAATGTTAACAATGGCGGCGAGGGCATGATATTTCAAATCGATTGACGTATCATGTGTCTTTGTACCTTTAACTTACCACCGGCGGCGGCGGCGGACAATATACGTGAAACCAAAAGTGACATAATTGCTAAAAGTGTGACAATCCCTGTACTTTCGTATGCCAAAGGTTTAATGAATGCTCGACTCGAGATCGACCACATAGACTATTTATTGTCGCCTTTCTGGATCTTTTTTAGTCTATGGTATTTTATCGTAGGTAGATGGCGATAGCATCTCCACAGAACGACGAAAAATCAAAAAATACACTTACTTTGACCAGCGCTACTTAGTTCCTCCGTTCCTCACTACGAGGCGTTATTTGTTGGTTTTAACTTCCTTCCCTCCCCAAGGCATACTTTCCCTTCTCCGCTCCTAACTTGTATTTCGCTCGTAACATTCATTCCGAAATAGGTCCGATTGACACACTTTTGGTAATTATGTCACTTTTGGTGAAATGATACTGACACCAATCCCCTAGGATTGTGTATAAAAAGGGTTAGGATTAGAGGTGTCGAAACTATAAAAAGCGTGAATATCCCAATATCATTATAGGACCTTGGAACCTATAGACAACGAAGGCTCATTAATTCTTATTTCTTCGAGGAAATCCTCTTATAGATTCTTTTTCGGGAGGACAAGATCTTATTTCCATATGACCCACTTTCGCGGAATAGAGATGTTTTAGTGTCTTTGGGACCCGGACTCTCTCCGTAGCATCATATTGATTTTTATGCTTATCCTAGTCTTCCGGGATGCCCCACTGCTTTGGGATATCAACTTTTCCAGTCTCCTTAATCCGCTTTACTGCTACGAAATCCTGTGTATAAAATCCTCAAAATACAGGATGTGTTGACGGGAAAAGCCTGCTACCTGGGTTGGGTAGGCAGATTGGTTTTCGTTACCTGAGATACGCTGTAATTCGTTCTTCTATAAATCAGTTTCCAAATATTTCTTTTCTGGTTGAAGAGTATCAATAAATACTTGAAATAGTAAGTGTTGGCTAGCCTTTTTTCTGGTGCCTTTTTCATACTATTACTTGTCCTGATCGAATACTTTACAATTAAATTATAAAAAATATAAAGGATCAGATGGCGCCCCTTCAGACCGCGGCACCCTAGGGCTTAGCCCTACCTAGCCCAATGGTAGAGTTGGCCCGGGCGTGAAGGGCTTGCCGCCACCATCCTACTCATTGCAACTTGCCCAACACAAGTCTTTCACGAGTAAAAGTGGTGGTCAAAACCTGCAGAAACTGACACTAAAGCTAGTATCTTTGGCCAGGGGCGTATGAACCGGGAGGGGCTTGGGGGCAATGCCCCTCCCTAGAATTTTGCAGGGAGGGGCAACTAATGTTATTGCCCCCTCCAACCTTTGGTCAGTTGAAATCTTCAAAAGGCTCAAATTATCATTTTAAAAGCATATACAGTTTATAGAACCTCAACTGTGTTTAAATTTCAGTCTTTTCCCGCCAATTTACGTAGTAGTAACAAGTACACATGCATTCGGAGAAGCTACACTCCATTAAAAATTAAAAACCATTCTCCAGACCCCTTTTCGTTTATCCTTGCCCCCTCCAACTTCTAGAACGTTCCTACCTACGCCCCTGCCTTTGGCGTTGTATGGCAGCACCGCACCACTGACGGACTTTCTTTGAACTAGATCACGCCACATTTGGCCCTTTTCTCCAATGCAGGGCTCCCAGCGATCCTATAATTCCTATATTTTAGTTTAATTCTATTATGGTCGTATAAAATCATATAATTCCATTATCCTGTATTTTAGCATATTCTATTAAAACCCAACTGATAAAATTTTAGAAGCAATGAATTGAATCACGTAGGAGAGATTGTAAATGATTTTGAATTTATCTGTCTAATCTGTCCTTACCTTGTCATGACTTCATTTAAATGCATGCTATAAAACTATAATTATCCTATCATTTCAAAATTTATTCCTTTAATTAACCTATATTTTGAAATTTATTCCTTTAATTATCCTATAATTTCAAAATTTATTCCTTTAATTATCCTATAATTTCAAAATTTATTCCTATAATTATCCTATATTTTGAAATTGATTCCTTTAATTATCCTATAATTTCGAAATTTATTCCTTTAATTATCGTATAATTTCGAAATTTATTTCTTTAACTATCCTATAATTTTGAAATTTTGATCCTATGATATTTTCAAGCACAAGAGAAAGTTTCAAGCAGGAATAGTGCTCAATATAAATAGTAGTTCTATTTATATTTGAGCACTATTCCTGCTTGAAACTTTCTCTTGTGCTTGAAAATATCTAGTAGGATTGGATCGACGCGACGCTAGAAGCGAATCCCGATCTAGTTTCACAAGCGCGGATGAAAACTGAAAAGCTAGTAGCGCTAGCGTGTATTTTGAACTATTTGTAGCTCACGCCAAATTTTTACGCGTTAAAAGCTTCCATGAAAACCCGGCTTTACTCCGAAATAATAATAATAATAATAATAATAATCAGCTAGGTTAATACCCTTGGCACCACCTTAGGCCTAAGTCATCAAGCGACTTTTGAAGCCATTAATTCAGTTGGCCGGGTTACAATGCGTAGGAGGGTGGTGGTAAGCCCTTCATGCCACGCGAGCCGATAGCTCCCTACATTAACTATTAACGTTAACCTCAACAAGTTTTTATGGAAGGGGAAACCGAAGAGGTCGGGGGAAAACCCCTCAAACCAGTGGGGAAAGAACTTGCAATCTCAACGCGGAAGGAGTTGTTCCGAGTTTTCACCCAGTGCCACAAGCTGGGATCGAACCCGGCTCCTCTTTCTGCGAGGAGAAAGTGTTAACCATTCCGCCACCCCACATTTGTCCTAGTGTTGCCCTTTAAACAAATAGTGCCTTGGGTATAAGCCTTTCAAATTATTGAATATTATTATTATTAGTATTTACTTATGTAATTCTCAAAGCATCTTCGTCCACCGCAACACTGATTGATCAAATTCGCGGATTATCATAACTTGACGGCATTCGGGTTCATTGAATCCAATCCTTGCTAGAATCGCGACGGAGCTGACCAGCAGCGTTGGAAGCCGCTTATAACAAAGACCCTGGAGTTAGTAACGAAGACAGGACCAATCAAGAATGTAATTTCTCGTCTCTCCCGCTCCACTGATTAAGCTCCTTTGTGCTCGTCTGCTAAAGTTCCCCCGCGAGATCCTAAGAAGGGTATTATATCGGGAGTGTGCTCGCCTGAATATGTCAAGGGTCAAAAACTATCGGGATGGCGCCCACGAGTGGGTGGCAGTCGAGGGAGACGTCAATCAAACGAGGGACTTCGAGGACCGCCCAAGATCCACCACTCTTCGTTTCCCCCAAATTGCTCGCCATAAAAATAGTAGCCGCTTTTTTTATTCGAGCCGTAGTACTCGAGACTACCGTTAGATGGCGACAGGGCGGGTAAATGACGCCGCGCTTCCAACGGAAATAGACGAAGATCCCGCCACCCAACTCAGATGGTAACGAGGTCAAGGGCGACGAGCACTTGGCCGGCTTCTCGGGGTACTGTCAGGTTAGCGGCTCGGAAGTGGCGCGTGCTATGAAGTTGACGGGCTTTATAATGTCATCCTCGTGTCTCGTTCGCCTCTTGACCTATCCATCATGGCGCCACTTGTCAAACGGCGGAAGAAAAGTTTTGGCGGGAAAAGACGCCGACGATCGCGCCCCCTGAAGGCTGTTTTCCGAGAAGATCTCGGGAAATTGGAGCCAGAAGCGATCCCTAGCGGAATTAAAAGCCGAATGCTGGTGCTTCTTTTACCGTATTGTTTTCATTATGGCCATGCTATTTTTTCAACAATATCCTGAATAAACTTTTATAATTTGGGATATTGACTATGTTCAGACATTTTTTTTTTGTTTCGGTTAATAGTGCCAAAGAGCAACAAATATTCAATAGTTATTGTAAGGAGCTGTTGGCTCGCGTGGCGTGAAGGGCTTGCCACCACCCTCTACGCATTGTAACCCGGCCACCTGAATTAAAGGGGAACTGTCACCACCCTAAAATTGGCTAAAAACTATTTAAATGGATAGAGGACGTCCGAAAATGGTTATACAAAAAATTTCATGTTAATATTTCCAGTATTTGATTTATTATTAGCAACCAAATTTCGGGTTTTATCGCCCCCGATTCGAAAATCTCAGAACCGCTTGGTTGAACCTACCTGCAGCGCCATCTCGTGAACGAAATATTTTTTCCCCGGTTTTATCGTTCTTCGGTCGGAACTGTCGTCTGCTACGACATTCTCCTTGGCTTTTTAACCAAATTATATTCGTAGATTGTAGTTTATCGTGCTTTTAAAATGCCTTACACGCCGCCCTTTCTCCAATTTTTGCCGCTTCATTCTTTTGGCGCTGCACGTAGGTTCAACCGCGATTTCTGAAATTTTTGGAGCCGTTAGATGTAGGTTGCGGATAAAGTAGCGTAACTTTTTAAATACTTTTCCAATAACTATAAAATTTCAGGGACATAATCATTAATATATTTTCTATCATTCTGTAAAAAAACCTCGTAAATTTTTGGTTTTGATGACAATTCCCCTTTTATGGCTTTAAAAATCGCTTGATGACTTAGGCCTAAGGTGATGACTTAGGCCTAAGGTGGTGCCTTGGGTATTAGCCTAGTTAGTTATTTATTTATTTTATTTATCAAATCAGCCAGGACTCTCATTGTCGTTTTACGCGATTGCAATTTACGCCTTTGACGGGGGAAAACCTAGACCATGGTCTCATCAATCTTTCTACCCATGGACAGTAGCGGCGCCAAGATTTTTGGGGAGGTAGGCCAACCATTTTGACTCTTGGAGGCCCCCACCCACCCTAATTATGGGGCGCCCTCCATCACAATTTTTTCAAATCCGTCCACGTGGATTATCTAATTTTTTTTAAGCAAGTGGTGCAATTTTTGGATAAAATGGGTACGCGACGAAAAAATTAGAACTAATTATGATAATTTTTTGTGTACCGATAACAATTAACAAATGAGTGGTTATTTACTTATTTCTACGACTGAATTCCAGTCTTTCAATTTATATTCATTACTTCGGTATTTCGCATGTACATCCCTTACATCAGAACTTATAACTTAAAGAACCATTTATTTGTAAAGATAAAATTAAAGATACAATTTGGATACAGTAGCGCTCGCGAAAAATTAAAACTAAAAAATGAACTACTGTCAAAGAAAAGTTACTCGTACCTTTAAAAGGATTAAAACAGCAGTGTCGTTAAGCGAATCAGTCGCATTGAATATTGGATAATTAATAAATAAATAAATTATTTCGCATAGAAATTACAGAATTTAATAATTTGGAGGCCCATATATTATATTTTGGAGGCCCCTTAAGACGACTTTTGGAGGCCCCTAACAAAATTTCAAGTAGGCCCAGGCCTACCCCGGCCTGTTGCTGGCGCCGTTACTGCCCATGGACCGAGAATCTAAGGGGACTCGCAATAAAAAGCACTCGTTAATTTTAGTTCAATGTGAACCAACTTGGCGTCGCTGAAGTCGATTTCTGGCGTAGTTTCGTAGAGAAGCTGGAGCGTTCACGTTCAATTTTGACAAAATGGCGCCGGTGTTGTTGTTAAATTCATAGAAATAGAAATTAGAACCACGGCGCTATCCGGTAATCTCAATGGAAACGGTCAACCTTGAAGGCTTTCATGTGAGTGGAATCGCAAGAGTGCGCCATCTATTTAAAAAAAATGAAACTTTGAATATTTTAAAAAAAGATGGCGTGCTCCCACAAAGATGGCGATTCCACTCTCACGGCAGCCTTCTAACTCGTACATCTCACCACAATCTAATCTTGGTTCTAGTCTCATTTCTATTTCTATGGTTAAATTAATGATTAGGCTTAGTAAGTTTAAGACCTTTTATTTTCGAAATTGGTTCTTTAAAAGTTTAAGTAATGGTAATTAACCATTGTGTTAAGTAAAAATAACCAGTAAGTCGAGTATGGCTGAGGTTTTTCTAATCAAATTCACTGGAATCCATTTCATTTCTTAACTTGAAACCTTTCTCGCCTAAGCCCCGACTAAGCCTTTCGTAGTGATAGTTGAACAGAATTCTTGAGGCGCTTCTAAGCGGCTGGTGTACCTCAGTAAGCCTTCCGATTTAGGCCACGCCTACCGTGTCCAAATGTCGGGAACAGCGAGTCCCCTTAGATTCTTGGTCCGTGTTCTACCTAAGTATAAATAAATAAATTCTTAAACATATTTCGCCCATGGCTAAGTTGTTTTTAAAAGTTTCAAAGAAAACGTATTCAGAAAATAAAACTTGAAATCTTTCCAATATCAAATATTCTTCAGTTTTGTCCCCAGGCGATCTACGTACATATAAATTTTAAATTAATTTTGTAAGGAAATATAAACACGCGTGTATAAATAAGGAATGCATAACCTATCGCATTCCCCGAAGGCGGCGACATTTTCGGTTTTTCTTAAACGTTTAATCAAAGTTGACTTGACAATCTTAGCAAAGGCGGCGTAGATAAGGGTTTCGTATGCCCAAAACTTCCAAGTGACTGTACGGGATCGCGACCACAGATAGGTGAACTGGAAGGCCAGATAGAAACAGTTGAGGACGGGAGACTGGTTGTACGCGCGAATAAATTTGGACTGTGGAGGGTTCCTTCCGTGTGGCTGGCTCCCTTCTCCCCTTGTTTTCTGGGCCCCTGGACACCCGACATTTTCCGGAGAAATAGACAACACCCTCTCGGATCCCCCCCAGGGGGCGACGGGGCGTTCTGCTTAAATTCCGAGCCACCCTTCCTTTCCCGCGAAACAACCGCCTTTTCCCGCTTTTTAAAACCGTACCGGGCGACATCTCCCGGTCAGCGGGAGGATTAATCCCTCCAGAAATAATTCCCTTTCCGAGCGGGATCATCCCCGCCCACCAGCGACATCTCTCGGAGGCGAAAGGAAATAAAGGCGAATTTTAACATTCATTGGCAATGTGAGAGTCCTGACTGCGGGCACTGTGGCGAATGTAATTTTATTTCTGGAACTGCGGCCCACCCTTTTCTTCTCAGTGGCGCGACACAGTTTAATCTACGTCTTCCATTATAGCCTGGCCGTAATCATTGATTAGAGTGGACGTGTAAATCTAATTATATAGAAGAAATTTATTTTCTCCCAGTAGACTGCTCACACCCCGGAAGTATCGAAACCCCGCTGAGAGAGAGAGAGATTTACTGTTCTTTCTTAGGTTTCGTTAATATTTATTAGGGTAGCCATTGCGAATCAAATTCATAGCCCAAAATCCACTTTATATTTGATCCAGAACTTATTTATTTCTTTGTCGAAACGATCCAAATTTCCCACGCCACGAAAAGGGGGTAGGCAAAATGTCACCGGCGTATACTTCAATCACGTCGGAAGACGTCACTTTCAGGGAACCAATGAGATACCGGGCTGATTTGATTAGTTTTAGGGGGCGGAGCTTACTGTTAGAGCATGAGGAAGATTGGAAGCAACGCTAAAAGTTGTCTCATTCTTGTTTTGATCCAACTTGATTGAATCGAAGTTTTTTATTCAATCGACGTTTTTAACCAACTTTATTGAATAGATTTTTTGATCCAACTTTATTCAATAGATTTTTTTGATCCAACTTTATTCAATCGATTTTTTATCCAACTTTATTCAATCGAAGTTTTTGATCCAACTTTATTCAATCGATTTTTTTTGATCCAACTTTATTGAATCGATTTTTTTGATCCAACTTTATTCAATCGATTTTTTTGATCTAACTTAATTCAATCGAATTTTTTGATCCAACTTTATTCAATAGATTTTTTTAACCAACATTATTCTATAAAAATGTGTAATTCAACAATATTCTATAAAAACTTTTTATCCAACATTATTCTATAAAACCTTTTAATCCAACATTATTCTATAAAACCTTTTAATCCAACATTATTCTACAAAAACTTTTTATCCAACATTATTCTATAAAACCATTTAATCCAACATTATTCTATAAAAACTTTTTATCCAACTTTATTCAATTGAATTTTTTCATTCAACTTTATTCAATTGAATTTCTTCATTCAACTTTATTCAATCGATTTCTTTTTTCCAAACCGAACTATATTCAAACTGGATGTCTAATTCACAGTTGGATACCAATTTGGACATCATATCGAGCTATTTTCGTCAGTAAGGGTAAATTATTGACTCGATAGTCTAGTCTTTAAAAATACATATGTACATAAAATCTTTCCCAGACATGTCTGATGATTCCGCGCTTAAAAAATGAAAGCAAAGACCTCGGTTTAGATTTCTTTTTGAAACCCCTTTTTGAGCGTGTCCTGTAAGACAAATGTCCTGCCTGTTAATGGCGCGGAATCAATAGACTTCCGATGATGAGAAGAAAAAATTTGGTCCCATTTAAAAAGAGGAAAACTCAAACTAGACTTGGTTATTTGGCTTCTAAATATGATTAGAAGCGTATGAAATTCCCCTCGGGCCTTCCTTTCAGTTCCTTAACGAGCTTGTCTCGCGGAAAAGAGGAAGACTAATTTTTAAAGGCTTTACAGTGGACGGCCTCCCAAACCCAGGGCACGAACGCTCTTTATAGCCTAGTCTTTCACTGTTTAATTATTAAGACTTAACATTCGCCTCACTTATCGATCGACGACGGGTGTAACTGTCGCAGACTGCACCGACGTAGAAGCCCTTTTTAGAAATAGGTAGTAACTCTTGGTCTAACTTTTTACTAAGTAATAGACGAAGAAGGGGGATTCCTTAAGAGCCTTGTCCATAAGAAAGTACTTGGTCTGTTTTTGGTTCCCGGTTGTGGCCGTGTTTTTGTGTCCGTACGATAAATTGCACCGCTAAAGGAGGGTGCCGAAAGTCTAATTAGATACCCCAAATTGGAAGATGGGCCTTCGGGATTTTGAGAGCATTTTATTTCTTTAGCATCAAGCCCTATTCTCTGGACCGTCTAGGGAGTAAAGTTTTAGGACGTCTTATGCTATTTCTTATTTGTGTCTCTCGACTGTTTAATTTCTTAAACTTACTTGGCTCGCCTAATTTGATTAATTATAATTATTAATGACAAGACGTTATTTCGTTAACATATTTTCTGTTTAATTTTTTCTCCATTGTACGAAATATGTAATGGAATAATTTATTAGTTATGATTTTGGTGTGAAAAGTTGAAATTTCAATAAAATTGTTCCCATGATGATGGCCTAAATAAGCCGAAACTATAGTTGGTCTTTGCGCAATTTTTAAATCAATATATACAAAATAAAAACCGTAGTTTTATCAATTTTTTTAACTTGTAAAAATTCCAAATTTCCCTTAAAAAACCTTGAAACGTATAATTTTTTTTCAAGTGGGTATTTTTAATTTATAATTTAAATAAAACAGTAGTTTTTTAATTTTAAATCGGTAAGTATTTAGGTTTCCACCAAATAGTGTAAAATAGCGCCATCTATCACAAATAAAAGCATAAAAATAAACCTCTAAGGGATTCACTCTTAATGTTTGTTTATCTGCGCGCAACTCATAAATTTGATTATTTTGCTTTAGTCTTACAATAATTTGTAACATGGGAAACTGTGAAATGTAGTTCTCAATTATCCTAATAAACTATGCCTTTGCATACTTAATTTCCACGTCTAGACTAACAAATAAATACCTTGGATAAATTAATTACTAGTGTTTTAAAACTAGTGTTCAAACTGCATAAGTTAACTTCGAAATAATTAATGAAATATTTCTAAAGTGGACGCTTTACATTAATAACATTCTTGACAAGCTAATTTACACCCACTTAATCGCTTTTTGAAAACGGGGATAAATTAAATCTCTCAATATAGAGAGCTAATTAACAGCGGCGAATCCCCGCGTCATCCATTTTGTTTATTTTTAAAGGAGGGATTAACATCTTTATTTCACTCCACCCAAGAGTTAATTAACATTGAGCCGAGAGTTTTCCTTTAATCTGCGCAAATTGGAGACTGTAATATAACAAATCTTGGTATATCGTAAACAAAAATGACCCTATATTGTACCAAGAACCTATTTAGATTACTAAGAACTTACGGGTTGACTGAAAAATCGCAGATGGAATTGAAGCAGTAATGCCATCTGTCGGGAAGTTGTTTTAAAATATTTTTCCTGACTTAATATTAGAGAATCTACCACGTATTTTGTTATTTATGATGAGTTAAATAAATTAAATTGTTCAAATATTTTTCTTGACTCAATAATTGAGAATCTACCACCTTTTTTGTCATTCATAATGAGTTAAATAAATTAAATAGTTAAAATATTTTTCTTGACTCAATAATTGAGAATCTACCACCTTTTTTGTCATTCATAATGAGTTAAATAAATTAAATAGTTAAAATATTTTTCTTGACTCAATAATTGAGAATCTACCACCTTTTTTGTCATTCATAATGAGTTACATAAATTAAATAGTTAAAATATTTTTCTTGACTCAATAATTGAGAATCTACCAGCTATTTTGTTATTTAGGTTAAGTTAAATAAATAAATAGTTAAATTCAGCTTTAATTATTGTTAAACGAACTAAATTCCTAGTTAAACTACTTAATACGCATTGCCTTGAAAGTTTAAAGAAAACTATCTTACGGCCGATACTAGATGGCCTGATACATTTGGGAAAATGGTGAGTTTGAGGGAGGAGCTTAGTACCTGAAAGGTAGAGTCGTCCGTTCTCAGTACCCTAAAAAGGTTCTTGATGGCGCATATCTTGTTTTAATAACACTCAGAAAGGCAGTCTTTAATAAGCTTTCTCGATGACTATGATGGGAAATAAGTGTACTATTCTAATAGCTTTTGAGGAAGACAGTGAGATGGGGGGGGACTTTCGTTTCCATCAGAATTATAATGAGTAGTGGGGAGCAAAATGTAAAAGAGCCAGAGATTGGGTGGAAGAGGAGAGAGAATCTAGCGCCAGATATTTCTCCGGCGGGATGAGGAGGAGCGAGAGTAGGGATGGTGACTATGATGGATGATGGTTTCGCTTTCATCTTCCTGCCTCTCACGATCATTCCTACCCATATCTCTTCCATCCGCTTCCTCTTGAGCCTCCCTGTAGAGTTCCCGCGTGCTCTGTCTCTCCGTGATACTCCGACTTATACGGAAAATTACGCAGACTTTACCGCGCTTCCCGCTCTTGATCGCGCTAACTTTTCTTTAACTCCCTTTAGGATTCATTCCGTTCTAGTTTTATGCTAATGTCTTACGAATGCACGATTTTACAAAAGTATTCCAAAAGTGTTGTTGTTGGAATGAAAATTCCTTTTCGTGTTTCACGCCAGGTAATTACGCTAGTTTTTGGTCGGGATAATTTAAAATCCCTGACGTCGCTCCACCCTCCCCCTGCGTTTACTTTTTTCCGCATCTCATTAAAAGTTCAATCCCGCCATCTATCATCAATTTGTTTATATTAATCCGTAAATATCCGCGGCTAAAATCGTACTGACCATAAACTGCTTTTACAGTCTTATACTAATCGGAGGACGGATCCGTGGAGTTCGTTACCCCCGAATATCTCGCCGCTCCTTCGAGTCTTTTCAACGCCACTTAAGCGCCATCTAGTTCGAGATCGAGGAACTATTTTCCCCCGAAAAAATATATCGTACGCGTATTTAATACGTTTTATACGTAGAATTTGGATGAAATCAAAGCGCGCTTTTGCCCTTTTATAGAAATATTTCAAATATTAATATTAACAATATTATTGATTTTCTCTTCCAAGGGGGAAATACGTTAACCTTTTTATACTTAGTATCGACAAACGTCATGTCATATAATTTATATATTTATGGATTAAGGCGACTTCTCTACTGGGCCACGTTATGGGCGAAAAACAAGAAAAAAATGTAAATGCTAGATCAATATTATCGGTTTCCATTGAGCCTGCCAAGACACTTTCCCCGCAGAGCCCCGTGAAGAGAGGGGAGGGGTTTGAGCCGTTTATCCAGGCTGGTTAAAGCAGCCGATATATAGCTTAGGAGAGCACTCGGGTTTTGGGGGCGCCACGGGAGGAAGGGGATTTTGTGGTGGAATTGTCATGCTAATCGACGATGCTGTCTGTCTTACATTTTTCTCCGAGCTTGAAATCCGGAAGACAGCCTTCCATTGTTGGCTTTTCCGCATTATGCAGAACCGGGTTTGTTAATGAAGGTGGCGCTTTCGTGCCTCTACTGACATCTGGTGGTCGCTTGAATTATTATCGTGATAAGTATGATAATACTCCCCGGAAACTTCACCTCGCATTGTTAGCCAATTGTCTGGAACGCGGTATAGTTTGTGTTTGTAATACCATGTGGCGGAGAAACCTACGCTATCTAAATATTATAATACAACGGATGAGGTATTATCCTTTATGTATTTATTCGAAGTTATTTTAAGCCTTTGAGTACGAAGTTTCATCTGGGATTAAAATGCCAATCTCTATATTTTAATATTTATCGAATTTGCTTGAGACCGCAGTGTATAATAAAATAATTATATTAAATCGAAATTTAAAAACATTGCATTATTTCTTAATCTCGATATAATAATTTTATTGAATGGTTATATGGTTACATATTTCGAGAAAATGACCCAAATTTTAACGTTTAATTATCATTTAGACGGCTAATTCTAGGTAAAAACTTTATTTAAATAACATTCCCATTAAATTTCTCAAATTATTTAAATAACTATAGACGTTTTAATGTCTAACATTAATTAGAATTAAATAACGATTAAATTTCTCTCAAATTGTTTAAATAACTATAGAGGTTTCTAACGTCTAACATTAATTACCATTAAATTAAGTTACAATTAAATTTATCAAATTATTTAAATAACTAGTCTTGTTTAACATTAATTAGAATTAAATTAAATTGCGAATACATTTCTTAAATTTTTAACTATCTATAGACGTTTTATGTCTAACATTAATTGTAACTAAATTAAATTAAATTGCGTGACCTGGAAAACCTGGAAAAGTCGGGGAATTTAAAAATGTTTCCGAAAGGTTAGGGAAAGTCAGGGAATTTGAAAATTATTCCAAAATGTCAGGGAAAAGTCGAGGAATTTTAAAATGACCCCAAAAAAATCAGGCAAATACATTTTTAAAGAAAATATTTTTCAAGATTTTTACCTCAAACCACTCATTTATTCTACAAAAATGGTGAGGTAAAATTTGGCAATTTGGTCAGGGAAAACCTGGAAATGTCTGGGAATTTAATTCCGGAAATTTTGTACGAACCCTAAATTAGTATTCGCAGTATTTCACTAATTTACATAATTTGTAGTTGTAACACAATTTTCATCTATTTTTAACTTTTTTCAATTCCGAAAAACACGTATTTAAGTGTTATAGCTAAATTATAGTGAGTTAGAGCGTTCTTAAGTACAATAAAACGCTAAATGGATTTAGGTAACGTGTTAGCGTTCCATTAAACATGGCAAATAATATTATAAAAACTCTTTAGCTAACATCATCTTAAGGCAAATATCGTTTCCGTTAAACAAAACAACGTTTTATATTATTTTCCTTAAAACCATTACCAACATTTTCTCCCGAAGAATTAGGAAACAACCAGGCTGATTTACACCCTCGACTTTGTTGCTAAATTTACCGTCGTGAAGGATCAAAAAAGTATAAGAGAAAACTCGGAACTTGTAAGTCGCGGGGCGCACGTGTCTTATCACGAAAAACGGGGCTTTTGCTATCCGTATACAGCCCCCTCTAACGGTCATATTTTCACGGCCTTTACCCCCCGCCTCCGCCGTTCCTGAGATTAATATAGATTTTTAGCGCTAGCCTCCATTATCGCGACGGCAGCGACCCCTGGCTGAAACAGCGCGTGCACCCAAACTTTTCGCGGCACGCGAGATGAAGGGATGGTAATAATCGCCATCTATAAATAAGTCCTCGTAATCCTTAGAGGCCGGACTCTTTCGCTTCGTAAATACGTGTTAACCATAAATTGTTTCTGTGTCTACTGCGAAACGTTTTACACCCTCGCGAACGGAGAGACCCGAGAAAAGGTCGGTGGGAAATGGTCTTATATCCTCTCTCACTCGGCCAGGGATTATCATTTGTAAACAAAACGAAGGACATTCTTATAATCTTTTTTCTCATTTCTGTTCTTTCCCCCGTTTGCAACGCCGAACCTCTCGGCCATCATTTCAAAGTCATTATCTACGATTAATGGAATGAATATTTGCCGGAAACGTTGGTTACACTCGAAGGGCGGTTTCACAATCCTCTAGGTTTGTTTATGAAGAATTATGAGCTTTATTTCTTGACATTTCTAACGGGGCACTTTCAAACCGCGAAGAATTGACGCACACCTCCTTTATTTTATAGTTTTCCTTTATTTACATTATTTTCCGATACCTTAATCAGGGTTGCCACGGTACCTGGAATTCCTGGAAAAGTCAGGGAATTTGAATATGAGTATAAAAATCAGTGAAAAGTCAGGGAATTTGAATATGGGTATAAAATCAGGGAAAAGTCGGGGAATTTTAAAAATAAGTCTAAAAATCAGGGAAAAGTCTGGGAATTTGAATATGGGTATATAAATCAGGGAAAAGTCTGGGAATTTGAATATGGGTATATAAATCAGGGAAAAGTCGTTGAATTTTAAAAATTAGTCTAAAAATCAAGGAAAAGTCGGGGAATTTTCAAAATTAGTCTAAAAATCAAGGAAAAGTCAGGGAATTTGAATTTAAAATTTTTCAAATTATCCTGTACAGTGGCGCCAAACATTTCTAAAGCCAAAAGTAAGAGCGGCCAAAGCTGCAAACGTTGGTGTTCCACACCAAATACCCGAGGTTATATTCCCTTTAAAGGAAGACTTCATGTCTGTTCAGTGTACTGGAAGTAGGCTGTTTGCATAAGGCGTGTGCTATGCAGCCATGGTCTTTAAATAAGTTAAACTCAATAATTATTTTTATTTCAAAGAAACTCTATTTAATTAAGTAATCCACTAAAAATCACCAAAACTATTTTAAGCACTAGAAATAATATTTTTATGTTCCTTTCCTAGTTGAATTGAGCAATTACACGATACAAATTAGTCACTGTAAACGTTTTTGATACTTTTTTGAAGAGAGCTTCTAGCGGAACCAACAGAAACGAGCTTTAGCTAGGACTCAATTAAATATCCGGAATTGTAAGTTTCTCCAATTCGGGGTCGGACGGCTATGGGGAGGGTATTAGCGGATATAATTGCGTCCATTAATTAACGTTAGCTATATATTAATGAACTTTAATTTGGGGTGGTCGTTCCCTTTTACATTTGTTAATTTTCTGGCAATCTCGTCGTGTCACTTTGTCACGGAGGAAAATTCTGGTCGCGTTCTCGACTTGAATCATGGACCGAGAATCTTGTCAGGCTTTAAAAAGCACGCGTGAATACTGGGAATAGGAAAATCACGGTTAGTTTTAGTTCAATGCGGATAAATTTGGCGTCACTGATGTCGATTTCCGGCGTAGTTTCGTAGAGAAGCTGGAGCGTTCGCGCTCAATTTGGACAAAATGGCGCCGTTGTTGTCGGTTAAATGATGAGACTTAGTAAGTTTTAGATCTTTTATTTTTTAAATTGGTTCTTTAAAAGTTTAATTAATGGTAATTAACCATTGCGTTAAGTAAAAATAACCAGTAAGCCGCATATGGCTGAGGCATTTTAATCAAATTCACTGTAATCCACTTTATTTCTAAACTTAAAAATTTAACAGGGTTGCCACGGTACCTGGAATTCCTGGAAAAGTCAGCGAATTGGAATATGGGTATAAAAATTAGGGGAAAGTCAGGGAATTTGAATATGGGTATAAAAATCGGGGAATTTGAATATGGGTATAAAAATTAGGGAAAAATCCGGGAATTTGAATATGGGTATAAAAATCAGGGAATTTGAATATGGGTATAAAAATCAGGGAATTTGAATATGGGTATAAAAATCAGGGAATTTGAATATGGGTATAAAAATCAGGGAATTTGAATATGGGTATAAAAATCAGGGAATTTGAATATGGGTATAAAAATCAGGGAATTTGAATATGGGTATAAAAATTAGGGAAAAAATCCGGGAATTTGAATATGGGTATAAAAATTAGGGAAAAATCCGGGAATTTGAATAGGGGTATAAAAATCGGGGAATTTGAATATGGGTATAAAAATTAGGGGAAAGTCAGGGAATTTGAATATGGGTATAAAAATCGGGGAATTTGAATATGGGTATAAAAATTAGGGAAAAATCCGGGAATTTGAATATGGGTATAAAAATCAGGGAATTTGAATATGGGTATAAAAATCAGGGAATTTGAATATGGGTATAAAAATCAGGGAATTTGAATATGGGTATAAAAATTAGGGAAAAATCCGGGAATTTGAATAGGGGTATAAAAATCGGGGAATTTGAATATGGGTATAAAAATTAGGGGAAAGTCAGGGAATTTGAATATGGGTATAAAAATCGGGGAATTTGAATATGGGTATAAAAATTAGGGAAAAATCCGGGAATTTGAATATGGGTATAAAAATCAGGGAATTTGAATATGGGTATAAAAATCAGGGAATTTGAATATGGGTATAAAAATCAGGGAATTTGAATATGGGTATAAAAATTAGGGAAAAATCCGGGAATTTGAATATGGGTATAAAAATTAGGGAAAAATCCGGGAATTTGAATAGGGGTATAAAAATCGGGGAATTTGAATATGGGTATAAAAATCGGGGAATTTGAATATGGGTATGAAAATCAAGGAAAAGTCTGTTAGTTTAATTTCGGTTACAAATAGGAAACTTTTGCTAAAATATAGGTTAATAAATAGAAAATCTTGGCACAAAATAAGTCAAGGAAAATCTGGAAAAGTCAATTTGATTGTGAAAAAACTGTGGCAACCCGGTTTAATGAACTAAGCCTACCCTAACTTTATCGCACGTACTGTCGCCCAGTGATGGGCACTCTCCTCTCATCGTGAGATCAGTGAGAGCAATTGAGAGGAGGTGAGCCTGCTCTAAGCTTCCAATGGAGAGGAGTGTGAGATGAGTATCCAAGCTAGGCATTTAAGTGAGAGAAGAGTGAGAGGAAATAAGATTTTTCAAAGAAAGTACTCTGAGTATGAGTGAAGATAGTTTAACTATCGAAATGCGATGAGATCAGGTCAAAAGTTAGCTTACGTTGGTGAGAGGAGTTTAAGTTTAGATGTAAGAAAACCAAAACAAAGGAAATATAAAAACATGACGTTCTTGAAAATAATTATGTAACTTTGGCCAATATCGAAGCCAAAACGTACAATTAGCGAAAATAACGTAATATGCTGACGTTAGAAGCCTATAATGAAGTTAAAGACAGTAAATCTAACGTGGCCACCCGCCAGTGATGGTCGCTGTTCTACCCCTGTGAGAGCAGTGTGAGAATCTGAGAGGAGGTGAGATGCGCTAAACTTCAAAAGGAGAGGAGCGTGGGAGGAGATCAGATTTAATTAACGAAATTCGATGAGAGGAGATTAGCTCAAAAGTTAGTTTACGGTGGTGAGAGGAGATGAGTTTGAGTGTAAAAGGTATCACAAAATTTTCAAAAATACCCATTACCCCAGTGTCGTCTAAGCCCCAACTAACAAGGAGACATCCCGAAGTGTAACCCACCGATTTTGTTCAAACTCGGGGGATTGGTAGACCTTCATGTTTCATGAAAAATCCGAAAGGGAATTTATTCAATGGGCAACCGTTTTGCCATGGCAACGAAAAATGTTTTTGACAACACAAAATATTAAATTTTCCCATTGAAACTAACATGGGATTTTTACCTCAAATTGATCAATTTTGATGTTTTTTTTATTAATTTTTATCAATTTTTTAAATTTTTGGCATTTTCGAAATTTTTAAATTTGAATCGGTCAGAATCCCATGTTATTTTCAATGGGAAAATTTCAATATTATGTTGTCAAAAACATTTTTCGTTGCCATGGCAAAACGGTTGCCCATTGAATAAATTCCCTTTAGGATTTTTCAAGTTACACGAAGGTCTACCAATCCCCCGAGTTTGAACAAAATCGGTGGGTTACACTTCGGGATGTCTCCTGTAAGATTATCGCAGTGATAGTTGAACAGAATTCTAGAGGCGCTTCAAAGCGGCTGGCGTACCCCAGTAAGCCTTCCGATTTCGTGTCAAAATAACTGGAACAGTGAGTCCCCTTAGATGGTTGGTTCCATTCCCGTAACCAAGCGACTCGAGCGCCATCTTTTGAGTGAGGCGGAGAACGGGCCGAGAGAAAAGAAAGGGGTATCTGTGTTGATTAATCAAAGCGAACTGCGCGAGGGAAAACGGGATAAATCTGAAAACAAAGACTCTCCATCTTCCGAAGTATTCCGATTATAATGTGTTTTTTAACTCGAATATTTTTCGTTATCGGATGGAAGTAGATTCTTCAATTTGGCGGTCTACTTAATATTTTGTTTTTGTCTTATCGCGGTGGGTAAGAAGAGGATCAGCCTTATAAATCAAGTTCTTTTCGGGTGCGCCGCGGATCGGGGTCCCTCATCTACATAGGCTAATATCATTTTAAAGGGGTAATGCATTTTGCGTGTTAATATATATATTGAAGATAATGGACTATATATTATAGGTTGATCTATAATATGAATAATTCAAGATATAACTCCTACGGGCATAAGTAACGTTAATGCCAGAAGTGTGTCCGCTGTAGCATTAATGCCATAAGTATGTCCGCTGTAGCATTAATGCCGTAAGTATGTCCGCTGTAGCATTAATGCCGTAAGTATTCCGCTGTAGCATTTATGCCATAAGTATGTCCGCTGTAGCATTTAAGCCATAAGTGTGTCCGCTGTAGCATTAACGCCATAAGTGTGTCCGCTGTAGCATTAATGCCGTAAGTATGTCCGCTGTAGCATTAATGCCGTAAGTATGTCCGCTGTAGCATTAACGCCGTAAGTGTGTCCGCTGTAGCATTAATGCCATAAGTATGTCCGCTGTAGCATTAATGCCGTAAGTATGTCCGCTGTAGCATTAATGCCGTAAGTATTCCGCTGTAGCATTTATGCCGTAAGTATGTCCGCTGTAGCATTTAAGCCATAAGTGTGTCCGCTGTAGCATTAACGCCATAAGTGTGTCCGCTGTAGCATTAACGCCATAAGTATGTCCGCTGTAGCATTAATGCCGTAAGTATGTCCGCTGTAGCTTTAATGCCGTAAGTATGTCCGCTGTAGCGTTAACGCCGTAAGTGTGTCCGCTGTAGCATTTATGCCGTAAGTATGTCCGCTGTAGCATTAACGCCATAAGTGTGTCCGCTGTAGCATTAACGCCATAAGTATGTCCGCTGTAGCATTAACGCCGTAAGTATGTCCGCTGTAGCATTTATACCGTAAGTATGTCCGCTGTAGCATTTATGCCATAAGTGTGTCCGCTGTAGCATTAACGCCATAAGTATGTCCGCTGTAGCATTAACGCCGTAAGTATGTCCGCTGTAGCATTTATACCATAAGTATGTCCGCTGTAGCATTTATGCCATAAGTGTGTCCGCTGTAGCATTAACGCCATAAGTATGTCCGCTGTAGCATTAACGCCGTAAGTATGTCCGCTGTAGCATTTATACCATAAGTATGTCCGCTGTAGCATTTATGCCATAAGTGTGTCCGCTGTAGCATTAACGCCATAAGTATGTCCGCTGTAGCATTTATGCCATAAGAATGTTCGCTGTAGCATTTATGCCATAAGAATTTCTGTTGTAGTGTGTATGCTATAAGTATGTCCGTTGTAAAACACCCTAGATTTTCATGGCGCCATCTTCAACCCTTAAACCGATTAATAAGCTCAATCACTATATTAATATTAATTATTTTGAGCTACTATTTATGCTATACATATATGAAAGCAATCGGTTAAGTATAACTCCAGTTAGCTGCATTTTTAATGAATGCAGTCGCCATTTTCCTATATGGAGGAAATTCCACTAGCGTTTGAATGTGGGTGGCCTCATTACGTGAAAGAGCCCCCCCCCCCAAAATCTTTAAAATGAAGTGTTCATTAAATCTTGAAATGTGTTAAGGGTTCCATAAAATTGTGTTATTATATTTTGCATCAGTGATTCGTACCACCTTCCCGACATATCATACTAACCATGTTCGCAATTTTACAGTGAACATAAAAAACATCATAACGGCCCCCATAAAACTGCAGTTACATCTTCAAGAACGTTCTTACGTCGGTAAATAACCCAATAAACCGAGAAAGAAAACAAATATATCTTTTAAGGATATATTTGGCGTTGAAGTGGGTGACCTGTCTCTAAGGCCGTATTCTCGCTAGGTTGCGTGCCGTCCACTTTTATAACTTAATAAATAAGATTAAAATACTATTGGCCTCGACTGACCGGGCCGCCCGTTTTTATTTATATTTATTTTTTTATGCCATTTTATGTTTGGAAATAGGCGCGCGCTCAAAGAGTGCGAAATAGGCCCGGCGCACGTGCTTGGCTTCCGGTATTACCGCGCTCGCACCCGAGGGGGCAGAGGATAGAAATATTAAAGGGGTGGAAGCTGGAATAGTCCCTTAATATAGAAATCGATATAATGCTCCTCCGGGGCGGCCGTGCGCGCACCCCTCTTCCGGACATCCCTTTCGAGTTTTCTCTTTTTTTTTCCGCGTGTCCACGTGAGTTCTTTAAGGTGGTCACTCCCTCTGTCGGCTCGAATTTATTTACTCTATATTAGAATGACGCGCTTTACTTTTCTTGATTAAATTTGGTCCTTTTCTCGATTAAATTTAGACCGGTTCTGGATTAAATTTGGCTCTTTTTTTGTGGATTAAGTTTGATACTTTTTTCTGGATTAAATTGGTACTTTTTTCTGGATTAAATTTGGTTCTTTATTCTGGATTAAATTTGGTACTTTTTTGTGGATTAAATTTGGTTCTTTATTCTGGATTAAATTTGGTACTTTTTTCTGGATTAAATTTGGTACTTTTATTCTGGATTAAATTTGGTTCTTTTTTTCTTGATAAAATTTGGTTCTTTTTTCGGGATTAGATTTGGTTCTTTATTCTGGATTAAATTTGTTTTTTTTTCTGGATTAAATTTAGCTCTTTTTTCTGGATTAAATTTGGTTCTTTTTTCTGGATAAAATTTGGTACTTTTATTCTGGATTAAATTTGACTTTTTTTTTCACTGGATTAAATTTGATTCTTTGGCCTATATTAAATTTGCTTTTTTCCCTGGTTTAAATTTGGTCCTTTTCTGTATTAAATTTGGACGTTTTCTGTATTAAATTTGGACGTTTTCTGTATTAAATTTGGACGTTTTCTGTATTAAATTTGGACGTTTTCTGTATTAAATTTGGACGTTTTCTGTATTAAATTTGGACTTTTTCTGGATTAAATTTGGACTTTTTCTGGATAAAATTCGGTTCTTTACTCTGGATAAAATTCGGTTCTTTACTCTGGATTAAATTCGGTTCTTTACTCTGGATTAAATTCGGTTCTTTACTCTGGATTAAATTCGGTTCTTTACTCTGGATTAAATTCGGTTCTTTACTCTGGATTAAATTCGGTTCTTTACTCTGGATTAAATTCGGTTCTTTACTCTGGATTAAATTCGGTTCTTTACTCTGGATTAAATTCGGTTCTTTACTCTGGATTAAATTCGGTTCTTTACTCTGGATTAAATTCGGTTCTTTACTCTGGATTAAATTCGGTTCTTTACTCTGGATTAAATTCGGTTCTTTACTCTGGATAAAATTCGGTTCTTTACTCTGGATTAAATTCGGTTCTTTACTCTGGATTAAATTCGGTTCTTTACTCTGGATTAAATTCGGTTCTTTACTCTGGATTAAATTCGGTTCTTTACTCTGGATTAAATTCGGTTCTTTACTCTGGATTAAATTCGGTTCTTTACTCTGGATTAAATTCGGTTCTTTACTCTGGATTAAATTCGGTTCTTTACTCTGGATTAAATTTGGTTCTTTACTCTGGATTAAATTCGGTTCTTTACTCTGGATTAAATTCGGTTCTTTACTCTGGATTAAATTCGGTTCTTTACTCTGGATAAAATTCGGTTCTTTACTCTGGATTAAATTCGGTTCTTTACTCTGGATTAAATTCGGTTCTTTACTCTGGATTAAATTCGGTTCTTTACTCTGGATTAAATTCGGTTCTTTACTCTGGATTAAATTCGGTTCTTTACTCTGGATTAAATTCGGTTCTTTACTCTGGATTAAATTCGGTTCTTTACTCTGGATTAAATTCGGTTCTTTACTCTGGATTAAATTCGGTTCTTTACTCTGGATTAAATTCGGTTCTTTACTCTGGATTAAATTCGGTTCTTTACTCTGGATTAAATTCGGTTCTTTACTCTGGATTAAATTCGGTTCTTTGAAATCGAGTTGGAAACGCAGACGCCATCTGTTGGTGGAAATACGTACTGTATTGATTAGTTTTGTCGAAAGTCGAAACTGCGTGGTCGGCTTGAAAATCTATCGATCAATATTTTCCATTCTCTATTCTTACTGTGGTAAAATTGAGGATCACAGATATTTATTTATTCATGCAATTGCTATTTTTAAATAATGAATATAAAGCGTAATTATATTTATAAAATATAGAATTTGTAACATAAACCCTTTAAGCCTTTGTCGATCTTATGGCCCCTAAATGTCGACACCACTGCAGTGAAGGAAAAACGATCGATAACATAAGTGGGTGACTCATCGAAAAGTTTGTCCAGATATTTTTTTTTAGTTTAGGAATGTTGTATTTAAAACGTGTGGGTTTTATTTATTACTAATAGACTGACTCATTTGTAAATGCTTCACAACTATAACATTTCAATGACTAAAGGAATTTGAAACTTCAAAAATGTAGATCACTCAAAAACAGTGATGGGCGCTCTCCTCTCATTTCTGAGCGATTTTTGACATTTTGAGCGAAATTAAACGGTAAAATATCTTTTAGACGATCTCAAATGGGAGTCCCGAGCTAAGATTTCGTCGCTCAAGAAAGAGCAAAACAAAGGAGCGAAAGCTTTACCGCTCTAAAAAGAGCTAAATGGGTAGCGAAAATTTCGGTTCGCGAGCTGAGCGTTTCTCTAACCAAAGTGCCCATCGCTATTTAAAAATTTCAGTCATCAAAATACACGCTTGTAAATTTATTAATATTTTCAAGATCCGCCAGATGTCCCTAGTCTACCTATAAATGACGTCATTTTCTGTAGTACGATCAATATTGTAGGAACCATACCACGGTAGTAGTAGTATTATCATTATAACAATTCAATAACTATGAAATTTAAATGTTAAAAAATATAATTTATTAAAACATTTCATTTATGACAATATCGTAACATATAATACCAAAATAAACGCCTAGAAAATTTATTAACATTTTAAAAAGCCACCAGATGTCGTTACTCGACGTATAAATGACGTAATTCGCTCCAGTGTGATCAATATAGTAGGAAATATACTAAGGTAGTAGTAAAATCCCTACGTAACACCCGACCATCACACGTAGACTCCCCTGTGCTAACCAATTTGCCATCCCAGGTTGTTGGGGGGGTATTAACCCCACTATTAATCCTACTAAATATGGTAGGAATACTACCAAGATGCTTTTTTTCCCTCCCATAGGCGAGGCGTTGAAAGATATAAGATCGAGCTGACCCGGGTTGAATTTTAGGTATTCCAATATCTATTTAGAGGGGGCGAAGGGAACCCACCCAATTCTGTTCCGCAATTGTGGGATGTATTGATAATAAAATGGGTGATCTATTTCCATTTTTTATTTCCCCTCGTTTTTGGTTGCTAGTTATTTGCCAAAGATTTATTTTACGTGATCCGTTTTCGTCCAATTTATTAGCTAGGGATTTTATTTTCAAATATTTATTCAACATTGGTATTTGTTGAATGGACAAGCGTCCGGCTTGGGATGGTCAGAAAGACGGGAAAGGAGATCCTGCCGTCGGTACTCTGCTTTGCGAGGTAAGAGTGGACCTATCTGATCATCCCCAGATTTCACCAAAAGAAATATTCAAATTCAATCGTTACATTTATTATAAGTCGTATTTTAAATATTGTATTTAGTGCTATATTCTACCGTTATACAGCTTAGAAATATTTCATTAATTTGGAATTAAACTTATTAATTTAGAACATCCGCTATAATTTGTGTATTTTAAATATTTCAATTATTTTTATATTCTACCGTTATGTAGTTTAAAAATATTTAATTAATTTGGGATTATAAATTTATTATTTTACATTTACTATAAGTTGAATTTTAAATATTTCATTTATAGCTATATACTTCTGTAGTAAAGAAATATTAATTATTTCATAAATTTGGATTTAACTTTGAAATTTATTAATTTAGAACATCTGATATAATTGGCGTTTTTAAATATTTAATTTATTTAATATTCTACCGTTATGTAGTTTAAAAATATTTAATTAATTTGGGATTATAAATTTATTATTTAACATTTACTATAAGTTGAATTTTAAATATTTCATTTATAGCTGTATACTTCTGTAGTAAAGCATAAATATTTAGTTAATTTAGAATTAATGAAACTTAAATTGATAAATTTGATAAATAAAATGATAAGTATATATAACTTTAACTCCAACGTATATTTTAAACATTTAATTTGATTATTTTCTACGTTGTTATATAGCATAGAAATATTGAATTAATATGGAATTTAACTTTAAATTTATAGCTTTTTATAAATAAAATTTTAAATCTATAACATTTACTATAATTAGTGAATTTTAAATATTTTATTTAATGTTATATTCTACCGTAATATAGTTAGAAGTGTTCCGGAATTTATAAATTGTAACTATTATTAATTCCAAAATAATTAAATATACTTTAAATTTATAAATTCCGGAATTTTTAAACTGATTTATATTGCGTAAGACACAATTTAGTTTAATTTTTTTGTCCTACAATTTTGGTCACCAAACTAATTGCATGGTGTAAATAAATAATAGTAATAGTAATCATATTTTTAAATAAACCTCAAACATACAAAAATTTCCGCTTGACAAACTAAATTCACCTTCAGTTTGAAAAGTAATAGAAAAACAGCAAATTTCTAAACCTTGCAGATGCGAATGATATAATTTCGGAAACCGAATTATATTGTCTCGAAAGCTTTATTGAGTACGGTTACACGTCGACGTCCAGCAAAATCCTCAAAAATGGAAATGGTAAATATAATTAGTAAATGTCAAAACGATATGAAATTAGCAGTTTTGAAATCGTAATGAAATTTTCAGGCTATTTTTGAAAAGAGTGTTTGAGGGGGGGGGGGGGTAGAATCCCATCGCGCTCAACTGCCCTCCAGATGTGGAAGATTTTTCGGGAGGTTGATCCCTATCCTCTCTCTATGCTCTTGCGCCTCTCAGTCTCATTTTTTTTTATTTTCCCGACGTCTCCCAGCCATTTTCTTCCGCATTATCAGTCTGGGTTTTTCCGTCGACTCAACTTAACAGCTTAGTAACGCTTTCAACCTCTACAAATTGACGTCACATTAGAAAAGCCCTGATCCCCGCTTTTAAGGACACTCCCTCGTTAACTTGCCGCTATCATTCTTGCGTAGAATATCGGTCTATAGCGTGGGGGAGGCAAATCCCTGTATGGCCCAGACTCGATATAATATCCGACGTCACCTAATAGTTAAAGGAAAGCTGAGGGCTTGGTGTCAGTCTGCGTATTAATCGTCCAACTCTGAAATATTGCGGTAACTTCCTAGTTGGAAGTTTCGTAGTGATCGCCTCCTTCGCTAGGTGGCGTTAGCGAGGCCTAAAGATGACTCATCCGGTATATTATTCAGCCCCGTGCGGCAGGGGGCGTCGGGGTCGTTTGTTTGGATTAAATTGATGATCGCCGAGTTTCGCGTTAAACGCAACTCGCCTTTTCCAAAACTAACGCTTATGTTTTTGTTAAGTTAGGGTATTATTAAAATTTGTCGCAATTGTGGATTTTTTTCAGTCGCCTAATTTTTCGCAATGGAATGATTGGAAATAGACTTTTACAGTGTTTTTCCTTCGCCTATTTTTTCCGCATCGTATGATTGGAAATAGCCATTTACAATGTTTTTCCGTCACCTATTTTTCCGCATCGTATGATTGGAAATAGCCTTTTACAGTGTTTTTCCTTCGCCTAATTTTTCCGCATAGTATTGGTTTTAGAAATGTCCTTTTACAGTGTTTTTCCGTCGCTTTTTTTCCGCATCGTATGATTGTAAATAGCCTTTTACAGTGTTTTTCCTTCGCCTATTTTTCCGCATCGTATGATTGGAAATAGCCTTTTACAGTGTTTTTCCGTCACTTATTTTTTCCGCATCGTATGATTGGAAATAGCCATTTACAATGTTTTTCCGCATCGTATGATTGGAAATAGCCTTTTACAGTGTTTTTCCGTCGCTTATTCTTTCCGCATCGTATGATTAAAAATAGCCATTTACAATGTTTTTCCGTCACCTATTTTTCGGCATCGTATGATTGGAAATAGCCTTTTACAATGTTTTTCCGTAGCCTAATTTTACCGCGTAGTATTTGTTTCAGAAATAGATTTTTACAGTATTTTTCCGTCACCTATTTTTCCGCATCATATGATTGGAAATAGCCATTTACAGTGTTTTTCCGTAGCCTATTTTTCCGCATAGTATTTGTTTCAGAAATAGAATTTTACAGTGCTTTTCCTTCACCTATTTTTTCCGCATAGTATTTGTCTTAGAAATGTACTTTTACAGTGTTTTTCCGTCGCATATTTTTTCTGCATCGTATGATTGGAAATAGTCTTTTACAATGTTTTTCCGCATCGAATGATTGGAAATAGGCTTTTACAGTGTTTTTATGTGACCTATTTTTTCCGCATAGTATTTGTTGCTTTATTTTTCCGCATCATGAATGTTTTAGAAGCTTTTCACATTGTTTTTTGCCTCGTTTAAATGTAGAACAATTATTTGTGTTATTTACGATTTATGCAAATGAGAGGATATTCCAACTTTTAATTACCCTTCTATCTCCGTTCATTTTTAACGCTAAATTAAACCTAATTAGCCTTCGTTTGAGCGCGTTTTAAAGTAATTAAATCCATGCAACGTCTAATCAAATTGGCCCACTGGGGGTCGTCAAGTAGGTTCGCAGAAATTGTCCCTTTTGGAGCCCCTCCGTATTCTACGTAGATCGCGAAACAAAACCTTTAAATTAGTCTTAATTATTATTGCAGCTTATCGCTATTTTGCACAGTACTGCCCTCTAGTGTTCGTCGTTAACGCTATAAAATATATTGAGTCCTTTAAAATGATCTACATCGATTTGGCCTAAATTTCGTTATTTTATTTTTAAAATGTCGAACGTACATGTTCTATCAATAATATATTTATTTCTACAAGGGGTGAATGACTATGTCAGGGTTCGTACGCGACGTGGAAAACCTGGAAAAGTCAGGGAATTTGAAAATGGCCCCAAAAGGTCAGGAAGAAGTCAGGGAATTTGAAAATGGCCCCAAAAGGTCAGGAAGAAGTCATCGAATTTGAAAATGACCCCAAAAGTTCAGGAAGAAGTCAGGGAATTTGAAAATGGCCCCAAAAGGTCAGGAAGAAGTCAGGGAATTTGAAAATGGCCCCAAAAGGTCAGGAAGAAGTCAGGGAATTTGAAAATGGCCCCAAAAGGTCAAGAAGAAGTCAGGGAATTTGAAAATGGCCCCAAAAGGTCAGGAAGAAGTCAGGGAATTTGAAAATGGCCCCAAAAGGTCAGGGAGAAGTCAGGGAATTTGAAAATGGCCCCAAAAGGTCAGGAAGAAGTCAGGGAATTTGAAAATGCCCCCAAAAGGTCAGGAAGAAGTCAGGGAATTTGAAAATGGCCCCAAAAGGTCAGGAAGAAGTCAGGGAATTTGAAAATGGCCCCAAAAAGTCAGGGAGAAGTCAGGGAATTTGAAAATGGCCCCAAAAGGTCAGGAAGAAGTCAGGGAATTTGAAAATGGCCCCAAAAGGTCAGGAAGAAGTCAGGGAATTTGAAAATGGTCCCAAAAGGTCAGGAAGAAGTCAGGGAATTTGAAAATGACCCCAAAAGGTCCGGGAAATGTCAGGGAATTTGAAAATGGCCCCAAAAGGTCCGGGGAAAATCAGCGAATTTGAAAATGGCCCCGAAAGGTCCGGGAAAAGTCAGGGAATTTGAAAACGGCCCCGAAAGGTCCGGGAAAAGTCAGGGAATTGAAAACCGCCCGAAAGGTCCGGGAAAAGTCAGGGAATTTGAAAATGGCCCCAAAAGGTCCGGGGGAAATTAGGGAATTTGAAAACGGCCCGGGAAACTTCAGGGAATTTGAAAATGGCCCCAAAAGGTCCGGGAAAATTCAGGGAATTTCTAAAATGGCCTCAGAAAATCAGGCAAATACATTTTTGGACGATGTATTAAAAATACATGTATGAAATATTTTGCAAGATTGTACAAAAATGGTCAGAGGAAATTTGTCAAATTGGTCAGGAAAAACCTGGAAAAGTCGGGGAAATTAATTAATTCAACAGGCGTCTCTGCAAAACACCGACTATTTAACACCATCTATTGGCAGCGGCTATTTGGTTTTAGTTGTGGATTTCAAATTTTACACTCACCTGGTAAAAAGTAAAACTATCATGTACCATTGTTACTTCAGAGTAAATCGACCTTCAAAAGATAATTTCTACAATAATGAAAAACGATTCAAAACGGCAATCAAGAAAGCCCCAAAAATAAGGTAGATGGCGCAAAAAGCCGTATCTTTTCCCGTATTTTCCAACCTCCACGCTCTTTCAACCCACCCCACCTCGATTCTCTGACTTCTTGGTTGAGCAAGACTCTCGTTCTGTACTCCCTGATATTGGAACCCAATTAAGACAGTGCACTTAATAATTGAAGAGTCCCTTTGGTTTTAGCCTTTAGCAAATGCTCTACTGAATATTTGGATTAACTTGGTGTACGAAAGTTTGCTTTGGTTTGGTCGTATGAGTTCGAGGATTTAATGAGATACCTGTAGTATGTAGTAGTATGTTTTCGCGTGCGAGTTGCATTAGGTTTTGAAACTACTTTTCTCTCTACTAGCGGAAGAATGTTAACCGCCACTATAGCCAATGTTTCCATGATCCCCTGTAGATAATCTCCGCCTACACGAAGAGAGAGCGTATAAACATATCCAAGTGTCTTCCCCCCTAACGGGCAGAAAGGGGGGAAAAAAGCACGCGGAAAGGCGAAGGGGCGTGGCTTAGCTTCCGGGGTACCACGAGGCGAACAGTCGCGTATTCTCTGTTGAGCCAAATGCACTCTTGACTAGAGATAATGAGAATTTTATTTGGCGCGAATCTCTCGAGAATTGTAGAAAAGGTTTGCGAATTTTTAGCCGACTTTACTCTTCGTATCTGTCGCCGCATCTTTACCCTTTCGCGAGTTGCTCCAAGAATTTTAATTATGTATCGGGATTAAGTTCGGAGTTTCTACTCTCGTTAAATATCCAAAAACGGGCTATTGCGTGCAAACTGTAGCCATAAGCGTGTTGGTAATCCCCTCTTCTCTTGGTCGTTATCTACGCTCGTACACCTTTAGAGGGTTATGCGCTTCCGGTTGCCGACGTTACAGCCCAAACCTAAATTATACAATATTTGTTGTGATCCTTTTAACAATTTAACCATTCGCAGGGTTAGCAACAACTAGCCAGGCCACTTTTAACCGTATTTAACCACTAAGAAAAATCTATGACTTAGAAAAAGCCTTTTTTTTGCCAACCCTGACTATTTGAGTAAAATAAATTAAGCAATTTTTTTATTACTACGTCTTTAAGTCATGGAAATATCTTAAGTTAGTTTTGACATGGAGTTCAAAATTTCAAATAATATGTTTGTTGACATCTTGCTAGTATCTGGATTGGTTAGAATTCCTATCACATATAATTGAGGTAGTTTTTAAGTCTATATCTTAGAATTGAGGTAGTTTTGGCTATTTAATAAATCATCTAGAATTGAGGTAGTTTTTGCTATTTAATATATCACCTAAAATTGAGGTAGTTTGTAAGTCTATCGCGTATAAAATTGAGGTCGGTTTTAGGTTGATAGCGCAGTAATTTGTTTTAAGCATAAATAAATAATTTTTAGAATTTGATTTTTGTATAGTTACGTACGATGTTGAAATGATTTACAAATTAATAAGATATTTTTTCTTTCTGTTTGACAGCTCGCTGATTTGGAACGAAGAGTGGTCGAAGCCGAGAAAAGAGCCGAAGCAGCTGAGCAAAGGGTGAGTCTTCTCTTTCATTGTTCCAAATTTAAAAAAGTGTGTTCGTTTAAAATTTAAGTATTATTATTCGGGCTTCACCTGTTGCAATAGGCTTTTCTATAAAGTAGCATTGGCCTTCTTGTTTAGATGTATTGGGCGCGTCACTCCTGACGTAGAATTGACGTTTCACTATGATAGCCCTAGGAAATTTCGACGAGTAGCCCTTTTTACACAATCCTTAGGGATTTGCGTGTATTACGATCACCTACTGTGTAGCCGCCGCCGCCGCCGCCGCCGCCGTACACACAATTGCTCGAGGTACGTTAGTAGTACAAAGGAGATTTATATCTCAATCAGTAGGCACTATTATAGTTATATCTTGTTATAAAGATCTAACCTTCAAAACTGATCTGAACTCCTACGTATCTCGTAACGAAAGCGATACATCAAAACAAGTTCGGCATCGGCAAGCGTAATGACTTTATAGAAAGGACTATTAGTCTTTTGATATCAAAATCTGCAAAATTATTTTAGAAATTTTAGACATCTTCGTTCGCTCAACCAATTATTAAACAAAATACTATTTAAAAATCAAGGAATTTTACTCCATAAGTACAAGAAGCCTGTAATTTTCCTTCATTTTGCAAAATATACCTCCTATAAAACCCTTTAAATCGCCTACAAATTTCCTATTTTCCCTATCAGATTTTTTTGAGTTTCCTGTGGTCACCTCTGTTATCGCCATATAGTGTTGTAAGTCGGAAAATGACCGAGGCCTTTTTCCGGACAATTTTCCGTATTTTCCGAAAAATAAAAAAAATTCATTTCATGATTAGTCTAATATTGTTGTAAATTTAAATAAAGCGGTATTTTCTCCTCATATTTTTACAATCTAAAAGTAAAACTAAACCTCTAGACTAGCTTTAAACTGATTAACAATGAACACTATTATTGTTTTGTAGTATGTTTACTGTTATTAGACATTTTAAATCGATAAAAAGTAAAACCCTTAAAAAGTAATTTATGATTCAATTTTTCATTTTTCCGATAATTTTTCCGGAAAATTAACAACACTATCGCTATATTTAATTTGGGATGGACACATCTTGTAATAGTCGCGTGTCACGGACCTATCGCCTCAATGGGCGGTTCGATATCTGGACTGAGGCAGGAAATTGTTAGCGAGACTTTAAAAAAAGCCACGCTGAAAGGATGTGAGTAGGAGGGCGGTATGTTTGAAGTGACCCATCGGGAGCATACCGGTAAAAATCTCTGACGTACTTCCGGACTTGTCACGCGGCTCGACTGACCTAACCGGAAATAGATGGAATGCTATTTCCGTTCCCTCTGATTCGTTTTCGGACGGAGGCCCCTCTCAGTTACACCCTTCTCTGATTGATTTAACAGGCTACTTATTTCGGGCCCTTAAGGGATATTTATAACGTTTTATGTTCTTCAAAAAAAAGAAAATTGATTTAATTTAAATCGGATTTTTATTGATTTTTATCGACTTTTTATTGTTTTTTTTGTGTATTTTTCTTTAAAAATGTAGTGAAAACTAAAATGGTAATTTATTTTAAATATATTTAATAATTACAGGGCCCCCAGAGGTCCTATAATTCCTATAAAATCCTATATTTTCAAAAATGTCCTATAACCTCCTATATTTCCAAAAAAAGAAAAAATTTATTTAATTTAAATCGGATTTTTATTGATTTTTATCGACTTTTTTATTGATTTTTTGTGTATTTTTCTTTAAAAATGTAATGTGAACTAAAATTGTAATATATTTTAAATATATTTAATCATTACAGGGCCCCCAGAGGTCCTATAAATCCTATAAAATCCTATATTTTCAAAAATGTCCTATAACATCCTATATTTTTACCAAAATCCCCCAAAAGTCCTATAAAATCCTATAGTTTTGATATTTTGCCCATTTCAAATCCAACCACTCAGTTAAATTGCTAGATTTAGCTATACAGGGTGTCCAGTAAAAATTGAACCAGGGCGAATATCTCAAAATCTGTTTTAGGTACGAATTTGAAATTTGCATGTCGCATAGAGTGTGCAGGGGGAACCCTACTGCGGAAATGTCGATGACCTTGAACCATGTCTTCAAGGTCATCCAAAAACTAACTCGAGAACCGTAAGTGTTACAAAGTTGGTTCCAATTAGAAAAGTGTTCCACGTGACTTGTTATGTACAAATAGCTTTGAGTTGATCGGATTTGACCAATAGAAAACCGAGAAATGCTAGATGGAAAACAAGAATGTGTCGAAAGCGAGGTTCGTGAGCTGATAACACTAAAGATACTCGTGTTAGAGTACTGAAATTTGCTACACATCCTCATCAGGATTGAGGGTCTTTAGTTTAAAAATTTCAATGACCTTGAACCATGTCTTCAAGGTCACCCAAAAACAAACGCGAGAACCGTAAGTGTTAGAAAGTTGTGACGGTTACTCATCCCTGTTTAAATTGATTTTTTTCGGGAAAAAAATTAAACAAAGAAATTTACTGGTTAATATTTCGGAAAATGATTAAAAAACATGTATTATTCGTAAAATGTGAGCTTTAATTCGAAAAAAACGTTGTTTTTCCGATTAGTCTTACAAATTTATCAAAAAATTAATCGGATAATACAGAAATATAAATTACTTGATCAAAACGTTTTACGAATAATTTTAAGAGCTTTATCTATTGAATAAAAGTTAAAAATCCCCGACCTCTAGAAAGTTGGTTCCAATTAGAAAAGTGTTCCACGTCTTCAAGGTCATTAAATTTTACAAACTTGAAAAACTCCCACCATAATAAGTTTGTCTAGCAAATTTCGATGTAACACGAATTGGTTTCGAGTTATGTGCGTTTTCTTTCAATTTTCTTTTTAACGACCTTTGTGATTTTGAAAAACAGTTCCTCGACTTCCTATTGGTTAAATTCGATCAATTCAAAGCTAATTAGACCTACAATGTGACGTTAAACACTTTTCTAATTGGAACCAAATTTTTAACACTTACGGTTCTCGCGTTTGTTTTTTGGGTGACCTTGAAGACATGGTTCAAGGTCATTGAAATTTTTAAACTCAAGACCCTCAATCCTGATGAGGATGTGTAGCAAATTTCAGTACTCTAACACGAGTATCTTTAGTGTTATCAGCTCACGAAACTCGCTTTCGACACATTCTTGTTTTTCATCTAGCATTTCTCGGCTTCCTATTGGTCAAATCCGATCAACTCAAAGTTATTTGTACATAAAAAGTCACGTGGAACACTTTTCTAATTGGAACCAACTTTGTAACACTTACGGTTCTCGAGTTAGTTTTTGAATGACCTTGAAGACATGGTTCAAGGTCATCGACATTTTCGCAGTAGGGCTCCCCCTGCACACTCTATGCGACATGCAAATTTCAAATTCGTACCTAAAACAGATTTTGAGATATTCGCCCTGGTTCATTTTTAGTGGACACCCTGTATAGGATAAATTCCTATACCAAGTCATTCTAGTTTATACTTTTGTTATTGTTAACATGGTTAGCTACTAGTATATTTTTATGATAAAATGGTTAAATAGTTTCAATTTTTTAAGGGAAAATCAAGGATTTATTTATCTAAATATAGATTTGGTTTTAAAGGCATTAAGTTAGTAAATGGAATAGCATATATAGTCCTATAAAATCCTATCATATTGTAAAAATAGTCCTATAAAGTCCTATATTTTTAGAAATATAATCCTATTTTTCCTTGAGAAGATTTGAGTGGATGCCCTGTCATTACTTGCAATTTACTTCCTTATGGGGAACGGCCAAGCTTTTCCAAATATGGCCTTATTTCCGTATCAAAAGATTAACAAGACGTTCAATATACTAACACGTACCTTTTTTTGTCTTGAAAAAATAGCTTCTGGCCCAAAAAGTTTAAACGAAAAATAACGCCAGGTTTGAATTTTCGCCGCCATCTTAGGGGCTGCTGCCAGCGCCCCTAACCCCGTATGAGCGATTTGCGAACTATCCTATCTTTTAAAATCGCGCAATATAGACTTAAGTATCTTATAACTGGAACGCGCCGCGCGTGCAAAACAAATTTTTTGCGTCTTCAGCAGCGCGCGCTTTTACGTTGTTTTTCTGCCTCACCGACTTCTCACCAGGTGTCGCGGCGGACGCGCGCTTTTCAATTTCCCGAAATTTCTTTATTTTATTAAAAATTAACCACTCAGTATTTTTTGATGCGGTTTTCGCCGTATATTTTAGTTTTTAATGGGCTATAGGGCTATCTAACTGGTTAAAGCTTGACCGTTCCCCTTTAAATTTAATTGGTTTAAATAGGACAACCCTGATTATATCCACTCTTTAATTAACTCTGCTTTGGTAAATACGTTAATAATTTTATTAAAGTGATTGTTCAAAGAAATCATTGATTTGTATCAAAAATTGTACTTCTGTGGAGTTGTCAAAATGGTGCTCTCACATATAACCGAATTCCCATTAGGCCGAATCAATAAACAGCGCTGAAAACGTAAAAAAGACCAACAACGTTTGGGGAAACTAAAATATATTTATTTATTTAAAAACGATAGGCCTTCAAGTCGAATTTACAAGTTAAAACTAACGGAATATATATACACGGTGTTTCAAAAGGTTATGCAAAAACAAGCACGGGGATGCGCCGGTTCGGGTACCTTTCCTGGTAGAGACGTTGAGCAGCCAAAGCATTGCCATCCGCCGGTCCATACACGAAATGAATATCCGCCAGTTCTTCCGAAGTGAACTCCATTGTTGCAGTTTGAAAGAAATCGCGGTCCATCACGACTTTAAATACTGTTTAAGTTTACTTTTTTACGCTGGTTACCTCGATTTGTTTACAAAGTCCTTTTTAACCTATCGCGTTTCCCTGCGCTTGTTGCAGCCTACTTCCAGGGGCAAGTAGGCCACACTTTGAAGCTCTCTGGCGCTCTTTTAACTCATCGTAGGAAAATGGGAAAAAACAGGCATACTTCTCAACTCACCCCTACAACTCCTTCAAGATTTTAAAATTAGTCGTATTTTCTTATGTTTTGAATTTTTATAAAAGGGTTTTTCAGAAATCGTTGAAGATAGATAATTTTAAACATTTTAGATAATTTTAAACATTTTAGATAATTTTAAACATTTTAGATAATTTTAAACATATTTTAGATAATTTTAAACATTTTAGATAATTTTAAACATACTTTAGATAATTTTAAACATATTATAGATATGTTTTAAACGTATTTTAGATAATTTTAATCGTATTTTAAATAATTTTTAACGTATTTTCGATAATTTTTAACGTATTTTCGATAATTTTTAACATATTTTAGATAATTTTTTACGTATTTTAGATAATGTTTAACATATTTTAGATAATGTTTAACATATTTTAGATAATGTTTAACATATTTTAGATAACGTTTAACATATTTTAGATAATTTTTAACGTATTTTAGATAATGTTTAACATATTTTAGATAACAAATTGTGGGAAAAGTCAGGGAATTTGAAAATGATTCCCAATGGTCAGGGAAAAGTCAGGGAATTTGAAAATGATTCCCAATGGTCAGGGAATAGTCAGGGAAATTTAAAATGGTCCGAAATAGTAAGGGAATTTTTAAATGACCCCATAAATAAATCCGGAACATAAATTTTTGAAAAATGTCTTAAAAATAAATAATTATAATTTTACCTCAAAACATAAATTTATTCTACAAAAATGGTCAGGGAAATTTGTCAATTTAGTCGGGGAAATCCTGGAAATGTCAGGGACTTTTATTCCGGAAATTTTGTACGAACCCTGTTAAAACATGCAGTATTTTCAAAAGTCAATTTCGAAACCACTTAATATTTACGTAATTCGTATAACCACCATTTATTGTTTGTAAAATCTTGAATATCATTTTTCGGCTACGAATAATCTCATGAAATTTTTTGTAATAATCTGTAATATTAATAACATTGATCTAAAATAATCAGTGTTTTGAATCTCCGTGGAATCACCTTAACCAGGAACTAAATTTATTTAAAACTATCTTGCATTTCATTTCAATTATGCACCAATTAAATTTGATATCAAAAGAACTCATTTGCTTAAAAATCAATAAATTCCAAAAAATCGATTGATACGATTTTATTTTAAATTCGAATAAATGTCAAACTATCTAAATATTTATATATTTCAACCTGACATAACAAATTGCTTTTTTTAAATAAAAATTATAGCGTGCAATAAAATCTTGATATCATTAGGACTACATTTTACGGTTTTTCTTTTATAGTAAATTATGCACGATATATATGTTTTACTCCACCATTCAGTATTTTCTCTCGTCTTTAAAAATATTAGAAAATAGAACTGAATTTAAATATAGCATTATCGGTATAGAACGTGAAAGCTATTTAGAGTAATCCCCGTTGCGAAATAAATCAATAACAATGCCAGCCTTGGAAACAATACGCGAGAAATCATGGAGAGCATTATCTTGACGGAGACTGCAGTGCGGGGAAGACGTACTCGCGGCTTGAGAAGTATTTGTTTACAGTGCAAGTGGAGGAGAGAGCTTTCTTTCCGACGTCACTTCAAATTTAATCCTAGCCGGTTACGATACGCACTATACCCGATCCACTCTTTACCCTTTACTAACCGGTAAATCTGACTCTTTTTGGTAAGCCTTACTAGTCTTGCTAGAGGCAGATAAGACTTAAAAACCTCCCATTTTTTTCGAATAGGAAGAGAATGGGGAAAAAAAGCAATTTCCTAGCATTTGTATTCTTGAAATAGAACTAACTCGATTTGTTGAACGCCGCCACCAAAAAAAGGCGCTCCACTTCGATTTTCCCTTCCCAAAAATTCATTACCTTTTTTGGGCTTTTATGCACTCTAGTCCGTCTTTTTAATGTATAAAGTTTATGGGTTTCAACGTGCGTTCTTATGAAAAATCATATATAGCCCTAATGAATCTTTTGAAGTGTACCTTTAGTTTTTAATGTACCTTATTTTGGACAGAAATTTGTTTGGTTTTAGCGTTGCCTTTTATAAAATTTATAAATCTTGGACTCGTAGTTGTCTAATTTAGTATCTATTGATATTTGTTAAATATAGCTAGTGTTCGGCATTCGATTAATTTTTATCCATGAATAAAATAAGCTCGGCGATATTTAAATAATATTTATTTAAATAACCAATAGTTGAATAAAAATTGTAAAATGTTTAAATAATCGAAAGTGAATAAGCCTATTATTTAAATAAAACAAACAATTATTTAAATAAATACCACTTTTATTCAAATAAATGCTTGGTTGCGTAAAAAAACATAATTAAATAAGTGAAAATTATATTCTTTTTACCAACGTTTTTTAAATAAATCGGAAAATTTGTGGATAATGAATAAACAATTCCGAGCACTAAATATAGCTGCGTTTTGAACCATACAGGGTTTTCTGATTTATATCAACTATTTAAATCATGACTTCAATCAAAATCCTTCGTTATATTTTTATCAATAATGTATTTATATTTCTACTTAGGCCGAATGTCCTATGTTTAAATAAAATTTCATTGGTTCCCGAAAAGTAGTTGATTCAGCAATACCAATGCAGAAAAAATTAATGAATAAAATAAAGTTAAATGTAACTAAGAAGATTAAATGAATTTTTAGTGTACATTACTTATGCACGAAATTTTATAAATCAATTTTCCAGGGAAAAACCTAGTTTAAAAAACTAATTTGATAAATGAATAAAATCATATTTAAATAAAATACATCAGTTAAAAAATTTCGACTACTTACGTACAAAATCAACGAAACTTTATTTACGCAATTTAATTCGTTAAAAACAAGGATTTTACTGACGACGACTAGTTTTGCGTCTATTCAGGAGAATTTTATTGCCTAAATAAAATTATTTTAATTTATTAATTTATATAAAATATTTATATTTTTTCTATTTTGTTAAAAAAATATTTGATAAACATACGCATATAGTTTTATAAGAAGGTAATATTATAAATATCTCAAAATTTCTTAGTTCAATTTAGTGGTAAAATTTACGTTATTTATAATAGTGTTGTTAATTTTGCGGAAAAATGAAATGCGGGAAAATTTCCAGAAAATTTTCCGCAAATCGGAAAAACAAAAATTTGAAACAAATTACTTTTTAAAGGTTTTTAACTTTTTATCGATATAAAATGTCTAATATCAGAAAACATACAACAAAACATTAATAGTGTTACATTGTTAATCAGTTTAAACTAGTCTAGAGGTTTAGTTTTAATTTTAGATTCGAAAAAATTAGGCGAAAATAGCACTTTATTTAAATTTGCAAACAATATATTAGACTAATCATGGAATGAAAACTTGTTTTTTTTTCGGAAACATTTTCCTACTTACAACACTATTTTTATACAATTAAAAAATAGTAGAGTTATTAGAAAACTCAATTATACGATAAAAAATATATATTGATACTAGGGTAGAAAAAAAATCCATTATACAAAATTATTCTATTCGTGGAAATATCTCGGTCCGAATCGAGATTTGAGAGGAAAGGGGGTTTACATTTTTATAATCTCCTTCTCCAAATCTATCCCGAGCCCCTCTCGGGTCCTACCACCCCTCTTTCTCCCTCTCGTCTCGATTTTCATCGCTCCTGCGGGAGAGATTTCGGGGGCGGCGGACGGTGGGGCTTCCACCCCCCGGCATTACGTCGTCTAAAAAAAAGCCGACCAAAATAAGATGAGGGGTTCCCCCCCGGAAGAGCGTTATATTGAGATGGCGCGTTGGAATGGGATGGAGAAACCATGGAGTTTCCATGGTTACCATAGTTACATCCCAAAAATCTAACCGCCCTCATTGTTTACCATCCCAGCCAGGTGATGGGGACTTTTCCGTCCGCCCCTGCCCCACCTCTTCCCCTTATTGCTCTTTCAGATTGAAAGATTCCCCCCCCCCCCGACCCGTTCGTTCTTGTCAGTTTAACGGGCTTGTCTGCCGCGTACCATCTGTGGGTTACCAGGCGAGTTAGTTAGTCTAGCGGCAGCTCCACTCTCCCGCTGTTTTTATTGGCACTTAATTTCAATTAAGCTTCCCGACGTGGGAGGTGACTGCCCGCGAGTTTTAGTACACCCGTAATTGGTTTTCTGGGAAAATTTCCAACTTCGTCGGTCCATTCGGTTATGCGCCGTCTTAAATTAAGGTTAAGTTTCAGCTCGAATTGGTTTTTATTTTATCTGTTTATGTCTGCGCTATTTGGTTAGATTGCCTTCGAGTTCTGACATCCGCTGTCCATAGGCCGTATATTATCGGTTGCAACCTTAGAAAGGAAGAAAAATGATACCAGTATTTGGCAAAGCGAGGGGTCGTCGCTTTATGAATCAGGCGGACAAATCGTAGGTAATCACGGGGAATCAATTAAAAAAATCATTAGACCAATAAGAAATCAGTGGAAATCACCGATATATTATGATAAATCAGTAGAAATCACCGATATGTTATGAGAAATCGGTTGAAATCACCGATACATTATAAGAAATCGGTTGAAATCACCGATGTATTATAAGAAATCAGTATAAATCACCGATATATCTTGTGATAAATCAGTGGAAATCACCGATATATTATGATAAATCAGTGGAAATCACCGATATATTATGATAAATCAGTGGAAATCACCGATATGTTATGAGAAATCAGTAGAAATCACCGATATATTATGAGAAATCAGTGAAAATCAGCGATATGTTATGAGAAATCAGTAGAAATCACCGATATATTATGATAAATCAGTAGAAATCACCAATATGTTATGATAAATCAGTAGAAATCACCAATATGTTATGATAAATCAGTGGAAATCACCGATATATTATGATAAATCAGTGGAAATCACCGATATATTATGATAAATCAGTGGAAATCACCGATATGTTATGAGAAATCAGTAGAAATCACCGATATATTATGAAAAATCAGTGGAAATCACCGATTTGTTATGATAAATCAGTAGTTCCTCGGGTGTTCCTCAATTCTGCTAATAGTCTGCTTATTATCTCAAAACGATTTATCTATTAGAATATTTCCCTTTCTGAGATTGCAACCTGTTATATAGTTAGATTTTGTTAGTTGATAAAATATTTTTTTCTTAAAAAAAATGTGTTTATTGCTTAAAGCATAATTCATTAATTTTAAACATTTTTTTAATTAAAATAAACAACTGAACATAAAAACGTTTGCTTAAAATACGTTTTGAACTATTTTTCATACTTATACTTATTTTACCATGAAAATAATTTAGTAAAGTAACTATCTTTATTAGATTCTCTTACGTCATCATTGTTGTCTTCCACGTCGTCTGTACACCAAATACACACATTTAAATTCGAAAATCGCCCAAAATCTCTAAAATGGGCAAATGCCCCACTTCCCGCGGTCCCGATCTCACAAATGTTAACAATGGCGGCGAGGGCATGATATTTCTAATCGATTGACGTATCATGTGTCTTTGTACCTCTAACGTACCGCGATAAATCGTGCGGACACAATACGTGAAACTAATACACAAATCCCCTGGATTGTGTGTAAAAACTGTTTGCCTTTCACTTTCTCCAACTATTTACTTTTAGTAAAAACTTACCTTGAGAACAACATTTTTTAAAGAAAATAGAGTTTTTAAATGGCTGTTTCAAACATGTTATAAATATTTGTTTTAAAACCATTTGGTTTAAAATTGCCAACCTCAGTTAATGGGCGGTTCAATGAGATCGATCCAGCAATTGACTTACGAGGAGACTACCCGAGGTGATAATCACCGATTTTGTTGAAACTAGGTGGGTATGTAGACCTTATGGTAACATGAAATTTCACCAAGGGAAAAGTTGCAATGGGCATTAGTTTTGCCATGGCAACCGAAAATGTTTTTGGCAACACAGTCTGTATATTGTCCCATTGAAAATAAAAATTGATCAATTTTTACATATTTTAATCAAATTGACCAAAATTCATCAAAATATCATAAAATTCATTACATTTGTCAATTTTGATCTATTTGTTTTTGGTTTTGAAATTTGAATTTTTTTTTAAATTTTTTCACAGGGGGCCTTAGAAGTGCTCAGATTCCCATGTTATTTTCAATGAGAAAATATACATACTGTGTTGTCAAAAACATTTTCGGTTGCCATGGCAAAACAAATGCCTATTACAATTTTTCCCTTGGTGAAATTTCATGTTACCATAAAGTCTACATACCCACCTAGTTTCAACCAAATCGGTGATTATCACCTCGGGTAGTCTCCTCGTTAGAAGTATTTATACACAGAGCCTGAACGCGCAAATTACTCTTTATATGGTTCTTGCCGCTTGGACTGAGTTTTTTCCTTATTTGTGGCACCACTCTTTTTAATCTGCTAACCGACCAACTGAAAATATTTTGTGCAGTGATCCTACTAATTTTACTTCACCAAGAATAGAGCTCGGAAAAATAGATAAATTAACCGTCAAAATTTCAATTAATCATAAAAAATTCGATTAACTGTTTATTTATGGATATTGTTCACGACTATTATACGATTTAATATGCAACCAATAGGCAAGAATGTATTTATTTATACTCAGGGAGAATGAATATGTCGAGATTATTTTTAGCGTTTCTCCAATTCCACCCGTTGGGGCCCCTGGTTTGCTCCTCCGCTTTAATAAAATCAAATATTACTGCAATCTCATTGGTTCTTAAAAATAAGGTTTTCGACGCGATTAACGCAGCTGCGAGGACGCAAAAAATAAGACCGCCTCCTTTTCCCCTCCCCCCCGCTTAGCGCGACGGGGTTAGGGGCTCAACGTGTCCGTCGATAGTCTCGACATATTCATTCTCCCTGAGTATAAATAAATACATTCTTGAAATAGGTTTTTATTCTGATAATTTTCTGATATGGATGTGAAAGAAATGAACGGAAAATTTCTGCTCGGAACGCCGAGCCCTAACCAAGAATATATTAGACCTTCATGTATACCTTGTAGGCTCCCAAAGAGAAAAATTTCAAGGGCCATTCGTTTTGCCATGGCAACCAAAAAGGTTTTTCAAAACTCAAGTTTAAACTAAATCTACGTAGAATAGCATGGGAAAATCACGGATTTTAACCCTTACGATTTTACCGAAATATTTTCGATTTTACCCATTTTTATCGATTTTACCCAATTTTATCAAGTTTACCCAATTGTTTTGCGAAAAATTTAATTTTTTAATTTTTTGAAAATGACTTTCCCATCGTCTCAAGCTAGTCAGTCATTCTCCCTAATTTAAAATAAATGTATTCTTGGTACAGGGGTAAGCTAATGATTTTTTTAATTTTGTAACCCGGCCACCTGTTTAAAGGCATTATAAGTCGCTAGATGACTTGGGTCTAAGTTGGTGCCTTGGGTATTAGCCTAGCTGATTAAAAAATAATAATATGTAGGCTTATGAATTAAATTGCCAATTTTAATCTAAACCTAAACCAATTATTTTCCTTAGCGAAAAACAGATATTGAATATTAAATTTAATTAATATGATTGTGCTTTTCGTATTCTGTTCACCAACGCTCATTCTCTGTAAAATTTTGTTTGTCAGCTGTGGGCGTTCCGATATTGTTGACGGTTCGCAAAACGTCATGCTGGTTTTGTTTTTATTGAATGGACTTTGAAAAAAGATGGATGTAATATTAGCCGAACCTCCAAATATTTACAATCCACGATTATATATATCTTTATTAACTATTAATATAAATCCAATATTTGGTATCCTGGTCGAAACAATCTCACCCGCAACGATTTATATAGATTATTGTTACGACGGTCACCATTACGATAAATCTACGCTTTCGATAAGAGAGTTTGAACCCTTTCTGTAGTCTAAATATGGCTTCGAATGACGTCTCTAAATCCCAATTTTCGTAATCGTTAAAATGGATTTTCAATATATATATTTTAATGATTGATACTTTCAAATATTATTCTTTTATGTAAATATACAGGGTGTTTTAATATACTAGGTCCCAGAAAATATTTAAGGTTTTTAAATAAAAATCGTACCTAGGTGGTCGACCCAAAGTGTTACATCAAAAACCTTAAAACAACCTAAATATGCGACTACGCAAATACTTGAACAAATATTTTCCTTAATTTTTGTTTTTATAATTTAGTGAATTTTAAAAACAAAATTTGTTTCTTAAAGGACGTATAAATATTTAATATTAATAAATTTTATTCAATAAATATTTAATTAATAACAAAAGGAATATTTCAAATTAGGTATATTTTGTATTTTGCACATATATTACATATATACAAATGTATATGAAGCTAATATTTGAAATAGAACGCAAATATTAACAAAATTAATTTATTCCTAAATTGATAACTCAATTAAAAAGTTCCAATTTCACGTACTTAAGACTCTAAGAACCTTAAAAGTAACATTAACATTAGCATAACTTAAAAGGAGTATAAAGTGTGGTGGATGTCCTTATTTGACATTTCTGACATCTGGTTTATCGGAAACCAGGAAAACCTATAATTCGTGGGGAAATCAGGAAATTTGAAAATGGCTCCAATCGTCAGGGAAAAGTTGGAAACCATTACTGAAATATAGGTAAAAAAATCGCAAAATTTTGCTTTAAAATAAGTTTTTTAAAATCTCCCGAAATGACCAACAAAACATGGAAAAATCAGGGAAGTTAATCTGGAAAAACTCTGGCAACCCTTCGGAAACCTTTACTGAAATATAGGTTAAAATATTGCAAAACTTTGCCACAAAAGAAGTGTTTTAAAACCTTCGGAAATGACCAAAAAAAACATGGAAAAATCCGGGAAGTTAAATCTGTAAAAACTGTGGCCACCCTGTAAGGACAACCCGCGTTAATCAAGTCGTAGCAGACGATATTTCGATTTAGAATTCTGGTACTCTTCCAAACCTTTCCTTTTCCAGTTTCGTAGTAAAATGCGTAGAAAATGTAGGTATCCTGTAGACCCTCTTTGGCGCTTCTACAATTGCACAGAGTTGGTCTCCTCCGCTATTCAAAATCCTTTGAAAAGGTATACTCTCTCTCTCTCTTAGCCTTTGTGGTACTTCTATATCCTTTGTAAACAGTGTCTCGTATCGGGCGGTTCGCTCTCTGATCCTCGCTCGAGGTCCGCGAGCCCACGATCGAGAGGTACGTCGACCGGCCTAAATTTACATTTTAAAGCTGTTCCGAGCATTTAGGAGGAACAACCGACCTCCTTATTTAAGAGACCACCGTTCTCTCCTTGTCTCACTTTTTTATTATTATTCACGCGGTGCTCGTGCAGTCGCTGAGTGAAATTTGGCGCGGGGGAAGAGAACGAGATGAAGGGGTGGCGAGGGGGCGGCGTTGTCATGGCAACCAGGTTTTTCCCATCACCCACCGACTCCGCCATTGATTTTAGTCTCTCTCTCTCTGGCAGATATAAAATTCTAGGCCTTGTCACACGCACCTTTCTCCTCTTCCCCTACAAACCCGCTTTCCCGCCTTGCTTTCCCCTCTCGCTTTCCCCCCCCCCCCCTCCGTTATTCCATGTTCCACCTTCGAACCTCGTATCTCCTTATTTTCAGAATTTCAGTTTCCTTCTCAGACGGTTGTTATACCTGACGGAGGCTGATTTGATTTGTAATTAATTTCCCTATTAATCCGAGTAAACGCGGTCTTGGGTTTTCTTTTGAAATGTTTCATCTGATTGGATCGTCGAATTTTAGATATTAATATAACCCAATATATTTTAGAACGATGATAAATTTTAATTATAATTTTTAAACAAAATCTCGTTTAGTAAAATTTATTATTTCTTTTTGAACTTCAACTATATAAATATTTTTTATTTTATGGTTTAACAATATTGATCTTAATTTTTTTTAAATATCTTTATACATTCAAGTTAATTGAATCTAACTATTTGGAATGAAAGGCACCTGAAACCATTTGCTAAGACATTTATGAAGAAAATTGTACATTTAGTAATTTATAAAAAATACTAAGATAAATACCAATTCAGTAGATACTCACCTGCAAAATTACTTATTTAGAAAATCACCTGTACATGATCCTAATTACACTATCTAGGACGTCTTCGTCACCTACTCAATACACTAAGTAATCTCTGAACAAAATTACCTATTTTGTAATTAGCCAATAATACAATACAATACAGTAGATACTCACCTGCAAAATTACTTGTTTAGAAACTCACTTGTACATGATCGTAATTCCTCTATATAGAACCTCTTCGTCACCTACTCAACTAAGTTACTTAGTAATTTGCGAATAATACCAAGATAAATACCAATACAGTAGAAAATCACCCATATTTAATACTAATCTCACTATATATGACGTCTTCGTCATCTAGTCAAAACACTACAGTAATTTTTTAGCAAAATTATGAATTTAATACCAATACAGTAGAAAATCACCCATATTTAATACTAATCCCACTATATATGACGTCTTCGTCATCTAGTCAAGACACTACAGTAATTTTTTAGCAAAATTATTCATTTAATACCAATACAGGAGAAAAACACCCGAATATGATCCTAATCCCACTATACATAGTATATTACGTCTTCGTCATCTACTCAACACACTTAAGTAATTTCTGAGCAAAATTATTCATTTAATACCAATACAGTAGAAAAACACCCGTACTTAATACTAATCCCACTATACATTGTATATTACGTCTTCATCATCCACTCAACACACTTAAGTAATGTCTGAGCAAAATTATTCATTTAATACCAATACAGTAGAAAAACACCCGTACTTAATACTAATCATACTGTACATTGTATATAACGTCTTCGTCATCTACTCAACACACTTAAGTAATGTCTGAGCAAAATTATTCATTTAATACCAATACAGTAGAAAAACACCCGTACTTAATACTAATCATACTGTGCATTGTATATAACGTCTTCGTCTTCTACTCAACACACTTAAGTAATTTCTGAGCAAAATTATTAATTTAATACCAATACAGTAGAAAATCCCCCGAATATGATCCTAATCCCGGTATATCTGTTGTCTTCGTCACCTAGTCACCTTGACTGGGTAATTCCGAAGCGCAATATTATTTTAATAGCGGCGTTGATTTGGGCAGCGGGCGGTAGAGAGCGCTAGGTGTCCCGTCTTCGGTCTCTCCCGTATCAACATCGCCCAAGTAGCTAGAGTGGAGGCCTCAGTGCAGCCTCCGAATCCATCGTCGAAGGTTCTAACTTACCGCTCCAAAGTTCCTACGCTGTGAAGCACGCATCGTCCTTTGTTGCGCTAACACCGATTTGTTTTTGGAATATTCACCGCGGTGTTTCTATTGGATATCAAAGAGTGATTTTTTTAAAACAAAGATTTTGAACCGATTTCTCGGGTTGGTCGTTAGCGGGTATGGCTAACTCGGTGAGCTTCTTGACCGTTTCCGGTTTCAGGGCTGGTCAGTTGTCCACCCGTATCGAGAGTACCGTATGAGGTGAGTTTGACCGCCAATGTTTTTGTCTAATTTGAACACCTCTCTGTATAACTGTGTTGATTTCCACCCGGAAAACAAACTTCTCTTCTCTCGCTCTGTTTTTTGGTGTAATTTAACAACTATTACCGGCCGCCTAATGCTTTTGCATTAATGTCTTTTTGCCTTAATTATATTAGAATATTTTCCTCGTTATATTTTCCGGGAACCGTATCTTTTCGGTTCCACGATCCATTTTTACTCATTTTTGTTATTTAAAATGAAACCTAATTTTGAGGAGTTTTTACGACTTTCGAGGTTGGTTTTAAATGCAAATTTTGGTTAACTTGAAAGCGTTGAGTAAATTTGTTTTTTATTTCATAAAAATGAATTCCCCTGGTTTAGAGAAAAAACTTACTTTATAAATATTTTGAATTAATAATAGTAATTTTAGAGGTACAATTATGGTATTATCGAAAATTAAGTATTTCATTTGAAATTCATCCAATTTCTAAAAAGAATTTAAAAATTGTAGACATCATATTTTTTTTTCAAATCGTAGATAAAATTATTTATTATCTTAGACATTTTTATTTTTATTACATATCATTAACGTCTTTGTTTTATTTTTACAAATCATAAACATATTTTTAATTATTTATCATGACCACATTTTTATTATTAATTACTAAACAAATCATAAAAAACCTTTTTTTATTATTTATTACAAATCAGATTTTATTACAAATCAATTTAAGAACATTTTTTAATATTTATTATAAATTATAGATAATTTTTTTTTATAAACTTCGTTTTGCAAAGAGCTATGTATATAATTTAAACTCTTTTCATAGTAATTTAACGAATTAAAAATTAAATATCTGTTTATAGAAATATTTCCCAAGACAGGTTTATGTACAAAAGAATAACATCTTTCATATAAATACCATTCATAATCTCCATTATTTAGAGGTGAAATCAGGTAATTAGGGGTCAACTATAATAAAAAATACAGCGAAAAACCCACAAATTAGAGGTAACCCATGTCAAAACAAAGGTATAAATATATGTATATATCCGGTGTTAACGATAAACAGTACGCGTTAAAAGACATCAGCCCAAATTTAATCAGTCTTCGTTATCAGAGAAAGTGTAGAAAACCTAATGTAATATTTATGTCACAAATTAAAATCGATTTTCTTGAATTTTCTCTTTCGTGTTCCTCCTGAGAGAGTCTATCTATTTGTCTTGACATTTAATGCGTTTGGCTCGGGTCTTAATTAGTCCTGCTTCCAGTGCGACGCAATATTGTACAAATCCCGCTTTTGTATCTTCGCATGTAGCTTTTATATCATCTCAGCGGGGAATGCCATACTACTCCAGATGAGTCCATTCGCCCTGTTAAGGGGGGGGGGGAGACCAATGATGCGATGGAAGGGGGGGGGCGGACTGAACGGAGCTGCGTCCCCTTTTACGGCCAAATCTTTTTTCATATAATAGAACTGAGTGAGAGGGGGGCTTTTCCGTATAGATCTCATAGACTGTACAGGGTGTTGGCGAATGGGAGCTCTATGATGATATTCACACGCTTTTAATGGTTTTCATTTAAGTAGTGTGTACTTGAAACCCAATTTTATTTGATTAATTTACTACCACCGGAAATAAGTGGCTAGAACTGGTGTGAAAAAGCAAACCTTTACGTAGTGTGTACTTGAAACCCAATTTTATTTTATTAATTTACTACCACCGGAAATAAGTGGCTAGAACTGGTGTGAAAAAGCAAACCTTTACGTAGTGTGTACTTGAAACTCAATTTTATTTGATTAATTTACTACCACTAGAAATAAGTGGCTAGAACTGGTGTAAAAAAAATAAACAGTTTTATTTGTTTAATTTTAATTACTGATTAAAATTAATTTAACCTAATTGTCGCTTTTGTAAGTTCTGTTTATTTGTAAATATTTAAAAACGTCACGTGACATAAACCACGAGCCCTGGATTTAAATAAAATATTAAGAGCTACTCGATTTCTACTCAGTTGTTGTAAACTTAAGAATAAATATTAAATATTTTCTTGTCACTTACGTCATATGTAACATAATCACTCATAAGTATGCCTCTGTATAATATTTCCATTGAAAAAAATTCAATGAGACCTTGTTTCACGCGGAACATACATTGAGCGGACCCAAAAATGCAAAAATGCTTATAATCCTTGCGCTATTGAAAAGGTTACCATGGAAATGAAATCACGTGATCGCGAGGCACGAGCTAAACTTGACACGAGCAAAGCCAGAAACGAGCGAGGAATTCTCACTAACTTCCGTTTCCCATCAGTAAAGTTGATGACGCGTATTTCGTCACGGAGTTGTAAGTGACGTAATTTACGGCATATCCCGTGAACAAGGTTTCGTTAATGAAAATGCTTTTATGGCATACTTATGAGTGATTATGTTACATATGCTTAAGTAGTGTGTTCTTGAAACCCTATTTAATGTTATTAATTTACTACTACCGGAAATAAGGCTAGAACTGGCGTGAAAAATACAACCGGTTTTATTGGGTTAATTTTAAATACCAACTAAAATTAATTTAAACTAATGGTCGCTTTTTTAAGTTTTATTTGTAAATATTTTAAAAGTCACGTGCAAAAACCACAAACCCTGTATTGAAAAAAATTAAGAGCTACTCGATTTCTACTCAAATGTTGCAAACTTAAGAATTAATATTAACTATTTTCTTTAAAGTAACACAATGGCGTTTGATTTTTTTCTAGTTTCACGCGCGGCTATAAATATGCCAGAATATGATTGGTCGAATCTGCTATGACAAGTTACAAAATGGGAGGAGCTAGAAAATCTGGCAATAAGAAAACTTTGATTTATTTAATACCCATTTTTAAACGACTTCATTTCATAGAAGCTAAGCTAATTTTAGTAAAACATTACCTACATCGTATAAAACATCCTTAATTTAATTAAAATTGTGTTAATTTAACGCCAATAAAATGCATTTCTAAAGGGTATGATTTAAGGATGGGTCGTAAAAAATCTCAATGAAACCGTTTGCCAATATTTCCCGCTTGAAATTGCGTTAAAATTTTTAGAAATATTTGCTACTGTTGCAGGACGTTTACCAACATGACGTAAGCGACGTCTAACACTTTCGCTTTGTAAATAGAGGTTAATCCCGGGCTAGAAAACGTGTAGAATTGGTGACAACTGCTTAAATGGGGCGGGCTTAACTAACGGTATCTATTTATGAAATTCAATTGTCTAAATAAACAATTTATGAAATGATTAGCGAACATCCAATGAACCGATTACATAATTTTAGGGGAAAGTACTTTACTCCGCGAGCACATGGACCAATAGATGATTTTAAATCTTTTATTGACCCATGACGAGCGTGAGGGGGACTGAGAGCTACGTCAGGGAAAAGTCAGGGAATTTAAAAATAGGCCTAAAAAGTCAGGGATTTTTTTTCAATTTGTAAAAAGTCAAGGAATTCAATTTTATCTTGACACTATTCGAAGGTAATTTTACTCTAGATCTATATCAAATTTTATTATTAACATTTATTTCCTTGAAAGTTTGGCTATTTTTTCCAACATTGCTATAACCGTTTTACTGAAATATATGTCAATTAAAATTTATTAACTTCTGATAAAAGTACAATATAAAATAAAAATTTCGGCCTTAAAAAGTCAGGGAAAATCTCTGAAAATAGTAAAATAGTCAGTGAAAACCGGGAATAGTCAGGTAATTTGAATCTGAAAATTTTACGGCAACCCTGTATAAATACATAAATTATTGATAAAACTTAACTATATCCCTCCAATTCAATCGCAATCACCCTGTCCCAGAAAGGTTGGATCAGAAAAGAGAGAAGGAGCTGGGGGGAAGAGAGACGTCCCTTCCCCCCTCCCCCAAGTGCCGGCGGTATTGCATGACTCACGGACTGTTATAATAAGAGACCCGCGGGGGGGGGACGGAAGAAGGGGAGGTGAGGCGGGGTTGATCGCGTATGTCGCGCGCGCGCCAGGCGCGTGGCTCGCGACTTAGCGCGAGCGTGTTGAATCGCACCCTGGGAAAGCGGTGGCCCGGCTGCAGACGCGCGTAGGACGATGCCATACGGAGTCACCCTTCCATCGAAGTAAACCCCCAGAGTAGAACCCCCCCGGTTCAATATAGAGAGCTCCCTCTCAATAGAATCTATACGCATTGTCACTGATTTTTCAAAATTTAGACAATAAAAGAAAATACGAAACTTTTTTATTTAAAAAAAGCTTTAAACTTTTTTCTCTCGATCGCGTTATTAGTTTCCAGGCAATTTTATTTCTCATTTATTCTCTCGAGGATTTCGGGGTTGGAGGGTGGGTGCGTGGGAAATTTTCCCTCCTAGAACTTCGGTTTCGTCTTACCATAAAAACTTGCAGAGGTTTTAAAGCAATAGTGTAGGGACGCTAGTGGCTATCCGCGAAGGGTTGCCACGGTACCTGGAGTTCCTGGAAAAGTCGTGGAATTTAAACTTGGGTCTAAAGATCCGGGAAATGTTAGGGAATTTTAAAATAGGTCTAAAAGTCATGGAAAATTCGGATAATTTTAAAAATAAATCTATAAATTATGGAAAAGTCTGGTAATTTTAAAAATAAGTATAAAAATTATGGAAAGTCGGGTAATTTTAAAAATAAATCTAAAAATTATGGAAAAGTCGGATAATTTTAAAAAGAAATCTAAAAATTATGCAAAAGTCAGGTAATTTAAAAAATAGGTCTACAAATTTTGGAGAAGTCGGGTAATTTTAAAAATAGGTCAAAAATTATGGAAAAGTCTGGTAATTTTAAAAATAAGTCTAAAAATTATGGAAAGTCGGGTAATTTTAAAAATAAGTCTAAAAATTATGGAAAAGTCTGGTAATTTTAAAAATAAGTCTAAAAATTATGGAAAGTCGGGTAATTTTAAAAATAGGTCTAAAAATTATGGATAAGTCAGGTTTATGGCAGGGCTAGCCACAAGCCCACAACCCTCCGACGCGATAGTATTGCTGTTAAAAGGGCCTGTGGCCTGTTGCAATGCGGGTTATAAACATAGCTTATTATCATTATTATTACTATTATTATATATTTTTCAACACTTTAATTTCGAATGGACCGTATCTGTTTAATATTTGAAAGTAATAACACTTTTAGCATTCTTCCTTGGAGGCCGGACCTCGCCCAAACTCCTTTCTGGGCCCGTAACTATGAAAAATATATAGCATCTCGACGAAAGTCTTCCAAAACATCCATTAATTTATAGAAAATATTGGTGTCAGCCCATCAAGTCCGCTTCTTTCTCTCGCTTTGCGTCTCGATCCTTGTTCTTCTTTCAAGCCCTTCTGATACAGGGTGGAAGCCTCAGCCGTGGTCCAGGCTCGTTACTTCTCCTAGTACACCAGAGTGCTGCTGGTGGAACACTTCTACAGGCGCTGCTTCGGCTATTTAATCCGTTTTTTAATTATAGGTTAACTAATTTTGGTAAGAACAAAGTTACGCACTTAGTTACCGTGATAGCAGACGACGATTTAAAACCGAAAATGAAAATAAAGACCGAGTAACATCCAGCTTGAATTTGTAGAAATGTATTTGGTCTATATTTGGCCTACCAGCGCCTGTAAAAGTGTTCCACCCGCAGAACTCTGGTGTACTAGGAGAAGTACCGAGGCTGGACCACGGCTGAAGTTTCCACCCTGTATAGAAGTAGCTCGGTGTTATATGGGTGATAAAACCCTCTGGAAAGCGTCTTATGCGAGTCGCGCATTTATACATTATTGACAAGACGGAGAACGGGTTTTTTTCGGACGAAACAAAAAAAAAGAGTCTCGACCAAAAATACCGAGACCATAAACTCGATCGTTATAGCGTATAATACTTGTTTTGTCGTTTTTCGCGACCCTTAGGCTCGTTGTTGACGCTCTCCTCAACTCCGTAACCTTCAGTTTGAAGCTCGTCCTTAAGCGGGGATGGTTAAGTTTAAAGAGTTTTGATAAACGTCTACGGCTTTCACTGATCGAAGGACTAAAATATGATGAAGTTTTATGGACCTATCGAACGACTTACAGATTCTTGGGCCACTTTTTTTCTGATATTATTTTCTAGCTGGTATAGAAATGGACGAGATAGCGAAAAAATATATCCCAGGTTTTCTTTGAAAGTTTTTTAGTTCCTATAGAACGATCCTCTAAGCTTTAACCGCATTTTTTGTTGTAAATATTTTAATACCTTGATCCGTGGGATTAAGTTTCTCAACGGCCGGCTTTCAAATTTCATCTGGCACTAGTGTATTTTGATATTGGGGATTTGCTCTCGAACCAGAGTTACCCCAGGGGCCAAAACAAAATGAAATACTGGCCCGTAAAGCCTGCTATATTCTTACGCGTGATGAAATATTTTCCAGATGAATACGAAATACGAAACCATCGCGGAAGTAAGGCTTGTTTCTTAACCTTGATAAATTATTCGTCTAAATTTTTTTATTAAATAATGATCATATTAATAATAATTTATAATAATGAAATGATATATCATGTTTAATGTGTTCATCAACCGTACAAGACCTTCAAGGATATACACAGCAATATTTTTCAATTTATAAGACGGATAATATCTAGAAATTTATAAGAGGGACAATAATACAATATTTCTAAATTCATAAGACAATGTCACAATTTATTATTATTAATTAATTATAATATTAATAATAATAATAATGACAATATTAATAATCATAATGAAATGAAATGAAAAAGTGGTTTAATGTGCATTAAAACAATACAGAGTTGTATCAGCAAGTTAACACAGTTTAATAATTATAATAATAATAAATAATTATAATATTAGTAATTATAATAAAAAGTAATTATAATATTAGTAATTATAATAAAAAGTAATTATGATATTAATAATTATATAATAAAAAATAATGATAATATTAATAATTATAATAATAAATAATTATAATATTAATAATTATAATAATAAATAATGATAATATTAATAATTATAATAATAAATAATGATAATATTAATAATTATAATAATAAATAATGATAATATTAATAATTATAATAATAAATAATGATAATATTAATAATGATAATAATAAATAATGATAATATTAATAATTATAATAAAAAATAATTATGATATTTATAATTATATTAAAACGTAATGATGATATTGATAATTATAATAAAAACTAATGATAATATTAATAATTATAATAAAAACTAATGAGAATATTAATAATTATAATAAAAATTAATGATAATATTAGTAATTATAATAAAAATAATATTTATAATGAATAATGATAGTATTAATAATTATAATATTGAAATGAAAAAGTGGTTTAATGTGCATTAAAACAATACAGGGTTGTATCAGCACACATTTTATACACAGTTTATATTAGAAAATGTTAAAGTAAATATTAATATTCGATTAAAATTCCGTTAAATCTTGGATTTTGTGAGATATTAGAGAGATTAAGTCAACCCCCACAAACGTGAACGGGGGATCTTATAGGAGTGTAAACGTACCTTTGTGTGGGCAGATTGTACCTCCTACAAGTTCCCCCGTTTACGTTTATGGGGGCTTGGCTTAACCAGTCTAGTTTCTAAATTAAATTGTTATTTATATTGAGTCTATAAAATGCTGGTTTAGTTTTTTTGACCAGAGTTCTTTGGTGTGTAAGTAGAAAATACTGAAAGCCTACGGATCTGTTTACCAAGAGCTCCGTCTGATTAAAAGCTAGGAGCAACAAACACAGCCCCCACACAAGGAGAACGCAACCCGTCAAAAGTCGTGGATTTTCTCGCGTACAATTTTCATTGACTAGACGCTTTAGCGCCTGCTGCCGTCGAAAGGGGAAAATTCGGAAATTGTCTTCCCCCCGCCCGTGAAACGTTCAGCTTAAAGGCTCGTCCAATGAAATTTGTACGCAACACTGCATTAGCGTGTTTAAAGGCTAGCTGCGTTCTCCTTGCGTTTGTTGCTCATAGTTAAAAGTTTCTCTAATACTTCATACATTGTAATAAGAAGCTTATTTGTATGTCCTTTAATGAAATTAGTCATTGTAACAAGAGGCGTCATTTACTCCGAAGCCGCGCTATTAGCCAGAGGAAAACACGGCGTATCTAACATAATCCGTTAAATAATTCCGCAGTGACATCTATACGAATATTAGAACATTTCCGGTTCTCAACGGTCGCGAATTTAATTGGCTCTTTGTATCTGTCTAATATATTAATCCCTCTTCGATATGTCCCGCTAGATGGCGCGAACGGATGCCCCTCTCGCCTTAATAACGGCCGGTCCCTTTGGAAGGACGTAGCGCCCTTGTAAATAGCCCGCCAAATGAGATGCCGAGAAGCCATTAGCGCCCTAGGAGTTCTCTTTGCTGCCGAACCTCTCCCTGACCCCAACTCGACCTTACCTACGGGCGCGTTTATTCCCTCCCAAACGCTGACTTCACCATCTCGCTACTTTCCAACGCGATACTAGGTGGAGCGTTAAGAGAAGACTTAGGAGCGTATGCCTCTTTTAACAGTTCCGCCTGCTCTACGTGTATAAGTCTCCTCTATTTAATGATGGTCAGAAATCCGGGTAGAACGTGCGGTGGGTGCCTGTTGACTGTACCCCCTCGCCTTTCAAATATGTATTAACCTCTTATATCTCAATTTGTCGCTTTTTAACGATCCTTCGGTGGTATTCCACCTATATCGGCCAGGCCGCTGATTTTGGCAACTAAAGTCTATCCTCCTTTTAATGAAAATAAGATCATTTGCGCCTATTTCGTCGACCATTTTCTTTCCTAGGCTTTCTATAAATACGCCCCTCTACTTCGGAAAGTCAACTTTCAAGGGGCAGGGTTCCTCCTCAAAATACTCGACACACGAGTTGAAATTTGATTTTAATTCTTGGAAAATTCCATCGACACTCACGTTGAAATTCTACTTAAAATCGGCTTTGAAATCTTGTAAAATTCTACTTAAAATCGGCTTTGAAATCTTGGAACATTCTACTTAAAATCGGCTTTGAAATCTTGGAACATTCTACTTAAAATCGGCTTTGAAATTTGGAAAAATTCTACTTAAAATCGGCTTTTGAAATCTTGGAACATTCTACTTAAAATCGGCTTTGAAATCTTGGAACTTTCTACTTAAAATCGGCTTTGAAATCTTGTAAAATTCTACTTAAAATCGGCTTTGAAGTTTGGAAAAATTCTACTTAAAATCGGCTTTGAAATCTTGGAACATTCTACTTAAAATCGGCTTTGAAATCTTGGAACATTCTACTTAAAATCGGCTTTGAAATCTTGGAACATTCTACTCAAAATCGGCTTTGAACTCTTGGAACTTTCTACTTAAAATCGGCTTTGAAATCTTGGAACATTCTTCTTAAAATCGGCTTTGAAATCTTGGAACTTTCTACTTAAAATCGGCTTTGAAATCTTGGAAAATTCCACTTAAAATCGGCTTTGAAATCTTGGAACATTCTACTTAAAATCGGCTTTGAAATCTTGCAACTTTCTACTTAAAATCGTCTTTGAAATCTTGGAACATTCTACTTAAAATCGGCTTTGAAATCTTGGAACATTCCACTTAAAATCGGCTTTGAAATCTCGAAAAATCTGGAGCAAATAACTGGGAAAATCGGTGTTTCAATTTTAAACAGGGTTAACGCCATTAGAGGCCTATATTTAAATCACCGCAAAACTTAGAAATTGTAAATTGTCTAAAAAAAACCTTATTTTGGTGTCTCTGTTTATGCCGAATTTTTCCTGAATTTAACTTAAGCCTTAATTAATGACTAAAAATAAACCTAATCTTTTAAAAAGTCTTAGAAGCGTTTTTTATGGTATTAAATGTAATTATATATTCTCTTATTTGCCAAAAAGTTAAAAATAAAAATTAGGGCGCGAACTGGCTTAGAAAACTACTTGTAAATCTTTAAAAAAATTGCCTCTTCTACTGTACAATATCAATTTAAATTTAAATTTTTTTATTATTGATATTAATATTTAGTTTTGCTAATTAAAAGGATATGTACGAAAATTATTAAGTTTCAATATTTGTAGCGAAACATTGGTCAGAAAAAGACCGTTTTTTCCAAACTTGGCCAACAAAAAGCGTTTGTGTGACCAACATTTTGTGGCAGAGGTCCTAAAATTCCTATAAAATCCTATATTTTCGAAAATGCCTTATAACATCCTATAAGCCAAGTCCCCAAAAAGTCCTTTAAAATCCTATAATTTTGATATTTTGCACATTTCAAATCCCCCCACTCACGTCGTCATTGAAATTGCTAGATTTAGCTATAGGATAAATTCATATACAAAGTCATTCTAGTCTATACTTTTTTTATTGTTAACAAGGTTAGCTACTTTAGTATATTTTGGTGATAAAATGGTTAAATAGTTTCTATTTTTTTAGTGAAAATCAAAAATGTATTTAATTAGCTATAGATTTTGCCTTTAAACGCATGAAGTTAGTAAATTAAATAGCATATATAGTTCTATAAAGTCCTATAATTTTGAAAAAATAGTCCTATAAAGTCCTATAATTTTGAAAAAATAATCATATAAAGTCGTATAATTTTGAAAAAATAATCCTATAAAGTCCTATAATTTTGAAAAAATAATCCTACAAAGTCCTATAATTTTGAAAAAATAATCATATAAAGTCGTATAATTTTGAAAAAATAATCATATAAAGTCCTATAATTTTGAAAAAAATAATCCTATAAAGTCCTATAATTTTGAAAAAATAATCCTATAAAGTCCTATAATTTTGAAAAAATAATCCTATAAAGTCCTATAATTTTGAAAAAATAATCCTATAAAGTCCTATAATTTTGAAAAAATAATCCTATAAAGTCCTATAATTTTGAAAAAATAATGCTATAAAGTCCTATAATTTTGTAAATATAATCCTACTTATCCTATAAAAAATTGAAGATTTGAGTGGCCCGGAGTGAGGGCTATTTTGTGGTAATATTTTCACCATTCACACGGAGCAAGTCGTGCTGGCCAACCATAATTTACAAAATGTTGGCTCCTGCGTATAGACCTTAAAACTTAATAAAAGAAAGGTTCTGAAAATCGAATTTAAATGATCAAATCAGAAATAGAAACATGCTCTTATTCCAGTATCTTAGTGAACGTATTCCCTCACGTTCCATTTCCGGTATGTCCAACTCCAACAGGAATCCATACCTCTACTTGGAATGCTTATCCTGCCGTATCGCGTATGGTAGAAAAAAATCCCCTCTGCGCGCGCTCCCCTCATACGTTGTTGTTTGTTAAGTTCACATAGTGACGTCAAATAAACCGTCAGCCACATCGAGACGAAAATCTGAAGCGATAAGCATTCCAAGTAGAGGTATGGATTCCTAACTCCAATACGCTACCTGAGAGCAAAAGTCAAGTAAGTCGAGATACGTGACTATTGAAAGAAATTCAAAATAAGAATCCTTGAGAGTGTTTTTAAATTAAGGTGACTCACGTCGTCAGTACAAAATTTTCAATATGTATTTTCACTCTATTTTTATCAATTTTCATTATTAGATTATTATTATTATGTTATTATGCTAGATTTCGAACTTAAAACTGGTTTTTCTCAAATACGAGTTTTCAGACTTGCTTGACTCTTTCTCTAAGGTAGCGAATTGTAGTCGGACGTTAATTAGCTGTCGTAGTACGAGGCTAATACGGACCCTTCCGCTGTCTCTAAGTTCTAAAGCTAACGTCCTGAACCGATTGATTGTGTTTGCGAGCCGGAAAATATCTAATTTACGGTTGTTTTATGACATGTTCGATTTATATCTTATCCTTTTGGTAACTTTTATCATAAAGCCTAATGTTAGTTTTGAACCCCTTCCTCCTCACCATTACTAGTCTCGATACTTTGATAATGCTATTAATGTTCCTGTAGTCGTCGAAGATATTACTGCCTTACCCGGATAACCCTCCGTCTTACCTTTGACCCGCGTTATCACGCCACCGACAGAGAGTTTCTCCAGAACGCGGTGCTGCCAGAGAACCGATATATTTCATTCTTCGTCAAGGTGGAAGTAACAAGGTTGCCGGTCGACTCATTTATTCACTCGAAGGACGCTGACGCTGACGCGGACGAGAGAACGCGAATCTGTTTGGTAGGGATCGTAAATTCTACTTAATAGTGACAGCCGGATCTCGTCCGCTATTTGAAGGTCGGAAAGGTCATCGGCCACCATAAAACAAAAGCGGAAATAAATGGTGACTTCCCTAGAAGAACCGCGGTCATTATTTGATTATTGGCTGAAGGCGGAGACGCTGCCATCTATCGATTATTTCGGGAAATACAACTGGTCGACAAGTAAGATCGTTTACCGGTAAAACCCCCGTCCCCCCTCGCTTTGTGGCGCAAATTGATTGTAGGGTGAGAAGACAATAGTTGCGTTAGTTCCCGAACCTTATTGCCGCGTGTGACGGGGTGGGGGCCCCCGTGGCTTCATCATCAAAAAAGGGCTCGAGCCGGGTCCGAGCCCGATAGTAAAACCTCAATTCGGCCCAGCCCTCTCTTAAGGCAAACCTCATCTTTAATTAAGCCTATAGATCGAAGGACAGAGCTCCGATCGAAACAGGACGAAAAATATCCCAGGCTCAATACGTCAGAAAAGGACGAAAAAACCTCCTGGTTGTTTTCTTATTAAGTTCGTGGCGCGACCTCAGCTCGTTACGGGGCTGTATTTTCTTTTGTCAGCCAAAGGCGTATACTGGTAATGTACCTAATTACAGTCAGGGGCCCCGGCTGCCCCATATTTCATCCGTTTTTTCCCCCAGTCGTGTTTCGTTCTTTGGAGCAACTTCTGTATTTGTTCGTGTTTTTTCCTCCGTCCGCCATGTCGCAATCCGTTCGTTACAGGACCGAGAAGAAAAAGTATTCCTTTCTAGTTCGTTATCGAGTAAAAGTAGCATCCACCACCGTTGAGGATCTAATTGAAATTTTACGTGGTACAGAGACGTGTTATATGCTTGCGCGGTTTCGGCTGTTGACCTAATTGATCAGCCAACCTAAGGGCGTCTAGTTAATTATTATCCATTTAAAGGGGCCCTTCGGCGTTTGAAAAATCTAGTGTTGTAAGTCGGAATATTTTCGGAAAATGACCGAGTCCTTTTTTCCGGAAAATTTTCCGTATTTTTCCGATAAAAATAAAAAAAGTTTTCATTCCATGATTAGTCTAATATATTGTTTGCAAATTGAAATAAAGCGTTATTTTCCCCTCATTTTTTCGAATCTGAAAGTAAAACTAATTCTCTAGACTAGTTTAAACTGATTAACAATGTAACGCTATTAATGTTTTGTAGTATGTTTACTGATATTAGACATTTTATATCGATAAAAAGTTAAACACATTAAAAACCCTTAAAAGGTAATTTATGTTTCAAATTTTTATTTTTCCGACCGCAATTCGGAAAATTTTCCGGAAACTTTTCTGGAAAATTTTCCGCATTTTATTTTTCCGGAAAATTAACAACACTAGAAAAATCTGTGTGGAAACCTTAACAAGTTTTTATGGAAGGGGAAACCGAAGATATCGGGGAAAAACCCAAGGGGCTAACCACTTCTTTAAATTCTGTACACCGATTACAGCGAGTATAGCCTTTGGTTATGCTAAATCTGTAATCGATTACTTAATCACTTTAGTACAGCCAAAGCTACAGGTTTGTACACCGATTACGGATAGTGATTAGCCCCTCGGAAAAACCCCTTAAACCAGTGGGGAGAGAACTTGCAAACTCAACGCGGAAGGAGTTGTTCCGAGTTTTCACCCAGTGCCACAAGCTGGGATCGAACCCGGTTCCTCTTACATGAACCTGTTTTATAGGATATCGTGCCTTTTTAGCCTCTTCCTTTAGTATAAAGGAAACAGATTGTGAATAATAATACAGTGGAAGCTATAGGTCCGTATAGGTCCTCGGGAATCGAAGAATTATCTTCAACGGCACTCGATATAAATTTAATTCAGGCGTCATTCAATTTGGTATTAAGGGGCTGGAAAGTGGGGTTTTGCAATCGTCTAGTGACGTGGAATATCCTAAAAAATCCGGACCCTGCTTTATTTTCTTTTCCCCCGCTTGAGGAATTTGGCTCTGACGGAGATGTTTTGAAAATAGTGAGGAGCGACCCGAGAGAGAGAATAGTGAGAGGTATTCATACGTGGTTTTGGTTCTAGTATTTTAATATTTATTTAATTATAATGAACGAGTTTAATTCAAATAGAAAACGGAAACGTGATTATTCGAAAATATATCTTGTTGGTGAATTTGATAAGTGGGAAAAGGCGGAAAAACTGTGGTTGAGTACCAAGGTTTATCAAAATTCTCCAGTTAAACCAAGGCCCTTAGTCATTGGCTTCGATTCATCTAGCGTTTTTTTTTTAGAAATTTCGATGAAACTAGGAAATTATAATTTTAACAAGTTGGCAAGCCAAAATATACCTCTCCTCGGTAGAATTGTCCCTAGTGGTATTAATTTCTCGAGATAACCCTTAAAGATATATCTCCGCAATTTAGAGTTATTTGTTAAAAATATTAACCCATTTCTATCCCGCCCGGTATAAAATTTTTATTATAATTAAAATAATTGAGACGAAACGACCAATTTTAATTTATTCAGAATATCATAAGTTAAGTAGTTACAACAGTAAGTTAGACGTACTATAACAATGCACAATTGAATTAAACCCTTTTACAGAACAAGTTTATCAGTTAAATATAATACGAAGCAAATTTTAATGAAAGAAATATCTACAGAGGCTTTTTGGAATTACTCGCTTACGAAATACTTGCCGCATCTTTAACGCTCATTTTATTTCAACACTCGCCCTTGATGAAGATACCGTACATATCTGGTAGTGGACGACTCGTTCACTTCCTGTTGACGTTGTGACGCATACCACATGAAAAAGACCAATGCCGTCCAATTTCCAATATCATATAATGACTCGCACACCCAAGAAATCATTGACTGCGTTAGAAATCGTAGATATCCAAATATCCACACCACATGTATTTACAAGAAGCAAAAACCTTACCATCAACAAAGCACAGAGAGCCACTTGACTAACCGCCACCTCTTCAAGCAATTAACGTTAAATTATCTCCTTTGAATTAACAGAACTATATATAGGTCGTTAAGAAAGTGGACCACCCACAGGGTCTACCCTTTAACCCTCTAATCTCGGCTGACTGCGCTAAAACAAGATTTAACCTTTAAAAAATACCAGATTAGGCCTTCATAAATTCATTAATAAAAAAGACTTTATTACCTATTATGCTTACGATGCCTGTCTTAATTTCAGTGAATCTAAGCAGCTATCGGTGGTTCTGTGGTAGAGCGCTCGACTGCCAAGCCGAATGGTCTGGGTTCGAAACTTGGGTGGCGCATTTGTTTTTAATCAATAGAGAAACGCTAAATTAGAATTTCTTCGATGCAATAATTTCAATTTCAATTCTATTTCAATTAAACCAAAATTTCGTACTCTATTAAATACGCTTCCGATAAAGCTGAATGTCTAATTTTCAATAAGGCGTAACAAGTGTCGGTGGTTCTGTGGTAGAACGTCCGCCTGTCAATCAGGAGGTCTCGGGTTCAAATCCCGCCCGATGCGATCGCAAATTGATACTAAGACGAATACCGTGTACAACTGGTGGAAACCCTGCCATTGAACGTTGAGAGGTAGCATTACACTCAGCACTCGGTCCGTCCCAAAGTCATTAAGCAGAAGTTGGAGAGAAAACGCCCATATAAACACAACAGTCTCAACATGCACAACCATCAGAACACAAACACAACAAATTCAACACTCACAACCTACGCATAAACATTACAAAAACGTAATACACCAAACCGTCACGACGGTGAGCGAAAAAACACCATCCAAACCAAACCGCAAATGCATCCGTTAACGCTCACCGTCACACGGTGGTTTTGCCAACCCTTTGAGAAACTGCGTACGCAGTGATTACACTTTGCACCGAAAATGCGAACGCGTTCGCAGTCCTGACAGACAGACCCACCCACAGACCCACCCACAGACAGACACGGTCGTTGTATAACCCCTCCTAGGGGACTTTGTCCCCTCGGAGAGGTAAAAATTACGAACACACTACTACCAAAAGACCTTAACTAAATCTCAATAAAGATTAATGAAATTTTAAAACTTCCTACGAGCTCAGCTGGATTTCGTCATACAAAAATCTCAACACAGCGGTGCCTGTTTACGTCTTCGCGAAATTGATAAAAAGTAGTTCTACGCGCAAAATTTCGTTAATGACGTCACGTATGACGTTTTTCAAAACCCCACTTTCCAGCTCCTTTAGTTTTCTTTATCTAGCTATGCCAGTGCTAAGCACCCTTGCTAGATTTTTCTGGCCGAATTATTGTATAAAGGGTTAAAATTTATAGTACAACAATAAAATATATGGTACAACCATGAAAATTATGGTACAACCATGAAAATTATGGTACAACCATGAAAATTATGGTACAACCATGAAAATTATGGTACAACCATGAAAATTATGGTACAACCATGAAAATTATGGTACAACCATGAAAATTATGGTACAACCATGAAAATTATGGTACAACCATGAAAATTATGGTACAACCATGAAAATTATGGTACAACCATGAAAATTATGGTACAACCATGAAAATTGTGGTACAACCATGAAAATTGTGGTACAACCATGAAAATTGTGGTACAACCATGAAAATTGTGGTACAACCATGAAAATTGTGGTACAACCATGAAAATTGTGGTACAACCATGAAAATTGTGGTACAACCATGAAAATTGTGGTACAACCATGAAAATTGTGGTACAACCATGAAAATTGTGGTACAACCATGAAAATTGTGGTACAACCATGAAAATTATGGTACCAATATAAAATAGTATGAATTAGTTTTAATTTAAAGTGTTTGTTGCAAAACATGCCGATAACTGTTGTCGTTTCTTTATGGGGAATGGATGTAGTCAGTATCGACCATAGAAATCAGCATAACTAACTAGAACGGTCTTAGAAATTTTGCCGCGCGCGCCGTTAGAAATTCTGATTTCTGGCAACACTTAAACGTGGGATTAATATTTCGTCGCCTGAAAGCCAAAACTACGTAACTTTAACTATAGATTTAATAAGTATAAAGTTACGTGGTTTTTGCTTTCAGGCGACGATTTTATGTACAGTTAATAAAAAGTCTTATTATTTTCGTATTGGAAATAATGTAAATATTAAAATAGTACCATTATAGTACAATAGGTTGGAAATATGGTACATTTTGGTACTATATAGTACGCTCTCAAAATAATAGTACCATTTGTAATATGATGCAAAATTATGGTATTTGTACCATAATTATAGTACGTATGGCAACGCTGGTGCTAAGCCTCGCTTTTTAATCAAAGGGGGTAAAATCAAGAGTGCTATTAGGAAGAGGCTACTATCGTGGCTGTGCTAACTTCTGTTTAAAACTGGTCTGTGATACTTTGAAAAACAGCCAGAAGCCAAATATTTCACCGAAATTCCTGCAAACAAACCTATAAACTTCGCTAAAAGATAAGCCCAGAAATCCCTCTCCCATTTTAAGACAGTATTATGAGATGTCGGCTAAAAGAGGATATACAGAGGGGGGGGGGTAACAAGACGGGACATGAATGATAGCTTCTGATTGGCCCGAAACATCGGCGCGTACAAGCAAGGAGGGGGGCCCCCGGGTCACTCCCCACCCCTGGTCTATGATGCACCCCGTCGCGGAGGACCCCTTTGGGGATTAGGAGAATGATGGCGCGTTTGGACGGAAAGAAAACTTCCCAGGGGTGCCCCGGGCCCCGCAGGAAGGGGAGGGCTGCCGTTGCTAGTTAGAAAAGGACGAGGGCTAAAAACTCCCCACCTAGTCGGCCAAGATTCTTGACTGTGAGCGATGGGTTTTGAGATGGGCCAAAATTTATCACCTTAGCCTCGCGTATCTCTCCCGCGCATCTTCTTCCGTATACTCTTAAATCCCGAAGTTATCCCATCTTAACCCGATCCTTTATTCTCGCCAGCCTCCCCGTCACTCGCTAGGTGTCGGCTTTAATAGCGGCCGTAGACTGCACCCCGTTCCACGATAATTAATGGTAGTGTCGACTGAGGTTGGGACTTTTTATATGTGGTCTGGCTGTGATTTTCGACGCCTCCAGGCGATGGCGACCGGCGAACTTCGACTCTTTCTTTTATTTTTAAAGAAATCTGGGGCTTCTTGCTCCGAATAAGACGGATAAGATACGAGCGACCAACTATTTATTTTCGGCCGCCTTTTTATTGTTAGCGCCGACTAAAACAAATAGGTTTTTCGATTAAATAAGCCTAATACGCTATTCTTGGTACTTGGAAGACGAACGAAAAACTACCGCTAAAATGTGACAAATGGAACTAATCAACGCTAGGGACGGTTTGCAGCCCTATATTTTACTATACCTCTCGGGAAAAACGTTCGTTGACAAGCCACCCCCGGTTTTTCGCCCCCGGCTAGAAATTTGGTGATTCAATTCGGAAACGACTTAGTTCTTAACGCCATCTATCGTTCAGTTTTTAAACTAATATAAGGAATTTTACCCGCCAAAAAAGTCAGTCGTCTGCTAAGTTTATATAAGTTTTATAAATGATTTGTAATTTCTGACAATGCATTACTTTCCTGTATATCATTCCAATGACTAAAATTAGCAAAAAATCACTAGATTATCATCGCTGTCATCTGTTAAAAATAGTTTAATTAACTTCAATATATTTATGGCCAAGGTCTTAGGCCAAGGAATAAATCAACAAATCTGAAAACGAATTCCTTCATCATCACAAGGTGCTCTTTTTTTAATATTCCCTAGGTCTACTTCAGGAATACCTAATGTTTCATACGTATTTGCACTAAACCGCTTTAAAAAAATATAATAATATTTTAATGAACAATGTACACAAGAAAATCCACGACTTTTGACGGGTTGCGTTCTCCTTGTGTGGGGTGCTGTGTTTGTTGCTCCTAGTTAAAAATGGGCCTAAATAAAGGTCAGGGAATTTTAAGAATTTTTAAAACGTCAGGGAAAAGTCAGGGAATTCAATTTTATCTTGACACTTTTTGAAGATAAGTTTACTCTAGATCTATGACAAATACTATGATTATCATTTATTTCCTTGAAAGTTTGGCTAATTTTTACAATATTGCAATAACCTTTTTACTGAAATATAAGTCCAAGCAAAATTATTAACCTCTGATAAAAGTAAAATATAACGTAAAAATTTTGGCCTTAAAAAGTCAGGGAAAATCTCAGGAAATAGTTAAAGAATTTGAATCTGAAAATTTGTGGCAACACTGTAAAACGATTTAAGCAACTTAAGTGTTTATTTTTTTTACACTTTTTTTACTTCACTGTTTACGTTAATGGGTTTTAGAGATCAGTAAAAATTCTCAATTTGCAAATAGAAACCGCTTTGTATCGTTACTTGGTGGAATTAACTTTGGAGATATCCCTGTGACTCTTACAGTACGGGAATTTCTTCAGTTCAGTAACTTTTTGAGTTTCTCTCTGGCGTTCCAAAGAGGGGAGGAATTCGAAGGAGAGACATCCGCGTACGCGTCGCTAAAAGAATTAAAAGAGTGTTCCGCGGAGCCTATTTGATGAATGGAACGTCAAAAGTTGCGCTCAGCCAATCGTAAAAAGAAAGACAAATTGAACCCTTGTATCCATCCGCCCGTCTCCTCTCCTCTCCTCTCTTTCTCTCTCTAGCGCCCAGCGAAATACAATTTCTTTGGTTAATGCTTTTAAGAATAATAGGATTTTTCCAAAATCACCGCGCGTTAACGTATCGTCTGGCCCTTTTTGCCAGATCTAATTCCTGCCAAACCCAAAGTTTAAAGAAACTCCGCTAAGCCTATAGGCACCTATGATTTGTACCGTTGCTTTAACTTGTCTATTTATCATCCCAACAACGATAAATTTTAATTCTATCTAAGCCTTTATTTTCAAAAGAAAAATGTGCTGCCGTAAAATATTTTTTTAATAGAATTTGAGACTCGATTTGAAATGATAAAAACCCTAGAACATTTCCCCAATAAAACAAAAAGGATTTTCCAGTTCATTTCCGATCAACAGGGAGGCTTTAACCAGTGACGTAGACAAAGAGGGGTTCGCCCTCCCACTCGAGACCCCTCGCGGAAATTTACGAATTTGTGAACACGCCCTTGACTACGGCTAACTTACTTAACCTCAAATCAACACTAGAAATGAAAAAAATTTGCAATAGGTGTTTCCATAAGATAAAAACAAAGAACTTAAAGTATAAAATATTTTTATCGGCGTCACGAGCTTAAAATTTTTAGTACTTAATAAGCGAAACTATAAAGGTCGGGGCGGGGCTGAAAAGTGGTTGTCACGTGACTTTGTGGAGAACTGCAACGCCATCTATCCTAAGAAACACGAACTATTATTCATTTTATTTTGCTAATGGTGGTTTAAATTTTGATCGATTATCTATTTATTATTATTATTTAAAACACGGTAATAGAAAAGTGGAAGTTAATGAGCTGTCTGCAGTATCTGGAAGGAATATTTTTTCTTTAACGTCGCACGGCCAACTATGAACACGAGTTACCCAATCGAAGTTGGCTGTGATATGGTAGTCACGTGAATTTGTTTTCCCATTTTAACAAGTTGGTTAAGACCAAATTCACTTTATAGTTTCGCACGTGGACTTCAAATTCCAAACTCTTTATCGACACCAGGGCGCGTCAAAATTCTAAGAATTGTTCCCTTGATAGTGAGAATTCTCTCTTCTCAAAATTTTGAGCAGCTAATATTCTAGTCAGTTTTCTTGATGCTGAAGAAAATAACTTGTAAGATATTTTTGTAAACGAAAATGAATTTCAGAGAAAACCAAATATTAAGTTAATTTAAATTATAAATAAATTTTTTCTTCCTTCATATATTGTCGTGAAATCGTTAAAAAATAATATTT